>NC_136139.1:10836921-11025694 GCF_965212315.1 Lampetra planeri | reverse complement strand
GTGTGTGTGTCGTGGTGGGACTGTGTGTGTCGTGGTGGGACTGTGTGTGTCGTGGTGGGACTGTGTGTCGTGGTGGGACTGTGCGTGTCGTGGTGGGGACTGTGTGTGTCGTGGTGGGACTGCGTGTGTCGTGGTGGGACTGTGTTGGTCGTGGTGGGGACTGTGTGTCGTGGGTGGGACTGTGCGTGTCGTGGTGGGGACTGTGTGTGTTGGTGGGACTGTGTGTCGTGGTGGGACTGTGCTGTGTCGTGGTGGGACTGTGTGTGTCGTGGTGGGACTGTGTGTCGTGGTGGGACTGGTGTGTCGTGGTGGGACAGTGTGTGTCGTGGTGGGACTGTGTGTGGTCGTGGTGGGACTGTGGTGTCGTGGTGGGACTGTGTGTGTCGTGGTGGGACTGGTGGGTGGGGACTGTGTGTCGTGGTGGGACTGTGTGTGTCGTGGTGGGACTGTGTGTCGTGGTGGGACTGTGTGTGTCGTGGTGGGACTGTGTGTCGTGGTGGGACTGTGCGTGTCGTGGTGGGACTGTGTGTCGTGGTGGGACTGTGTGTGTCGTGGTGGGACTGTGTGTCGTGGTGGGACTGTGTGTCGTGGTGGGACTGTGTGTCGTGGTGGGACTGTGTGTGTTCGTGGTGGACTGTGTGTGTCGTGGTGGGACTGTGTGTGTCGTGGTGGGCTGTGTGTGTCGTGGTGGGACTGTGCGTGTCGTGGTGGGACTGTGTGTGTCGTGGTGGGACTGTGTGTGTCGTGGTGGGACTGTGTGTGTCGTGGTGGGACTGTGAGTCGTGGTGGGACTGTGCGTGTCGTGGTGGGACTGTGTGTCGTGGTGGGACTGTGTGTCGTGGTGGGACTGTGTGTCGTGGTGGGACTGTGTGTCGTGGTGGGACTGTGTGTCGTGGTGGGACTGTGGTGTGGTCGTGGTGGGGACTGTGTGTGTCGTGGTGGGACTGTGGTGTCGTGGTGGGGACTGTGTGTCGTGGTGGGACTGTGTGTCGTGGTGGGACTGTGTGTGTCGTGGTGGGACTGTGTGTCGTGGTGGGACTGTGTGTCGTGGTGGGACTGTGTGTCGTGGTGGGACTGTGTGTGTCGTGGTGGACTGGGTGTGTCGTGGTGGGACTGTGTGTGTCGTGGTGGGACTGTGCGTGTCGTGGTGGGACTGTGCGTGTCGTGGTGGGACTGTGTGTGTCGTGGTGGGACTGTGTGTGTCGTGGTGGGACTGTGCGTGTCGTGGTGGGACTGTGAGTCGTGGTGGGACTGTGCGTGTCGTGGTGGGACTGTGTGTCGTGGTGGGACTGTGTGTGTCGTGGTGGGACTGTGTGTGTCGTGGTGGGACTGTGTGTCGTGGTGGGACTGTGGGGTGTCGTGGTGGGACTGTGCGTGTCGTGGTGGGACTGTGTGTGTCGTGGTGGGACTGTGCGTGTCGTGGTGGGACTGTGTGTGTCGTGGTGGGACTGTGTGTGTCGTGGTGGGACTGTGCGTGTCGTGGTGGGACTGTGCGTGTCGTGGTGGGACTGTGTGTCGTGGTGGGACTGTGCGTGTCGTGGTGGGACTGTGCGTGTCGTGGTGGGACTGTGCGTGTCGTGGTGGGACTGTGTGTCGTGGTGGGACTGTGCGTGTCGTGGTGGGACTGTGTGTGTCGTGGTGGGACTGTGTGTCGTGGTGGGACTGCGTGTGTCGTGGTGGGACTGTGTGTCGTGGTGGGACTGTGTGTCGTGGTGGGACTGTGCGTGTCGTGGTGGGACTGTGTGTGTCGTGGTGGGACTGTGTGTCGTGGTGGGACTGTGTGTCGTGGTGGGACTGTGTGTCGTGGTGGGACTGTGTGTGTCGTGGTGGGACTGTGTGTCGTGGTGGGACTGTGTGTGTCGTGGTGGGACTGTGTGTCGTGGTGGGACTGTGTGTCGTGGTGGGACTGTGTGTCGTGGTGGGACTGTGTGTGTCGTGGTGAGACTGTGTGTGTCGTGGTGGGACTGTGTGTGTCGTGGTGGGACTGTGCGTGTCGTGGTGGGACTGTGCGTGTCGTGGTGGGACTGTGTGTGTCGTGGTGGGACTGTGTGTGTCGTGGTGGGACTGTGGTGTCGTGGTGGGACTGTGAGTCGTGGTGGGACTGTGCGTGTCGTGGTGGGACTGTGTGTCGTGGTGGGACTGTGTGTGTCGTGGTGGGACTGTGTGTGTCGTGGTGGGACTGTGTGTCGTGGTGGGACTGTGTGTCGTGGTGGGACTGTGCGTGTCGTGGTGGGACTGTGTGTGTCGTGGTGGGACTGTGCGTGTCGTGGTGGGACTGTGTGTGTCGTGGTGAGACTGTGTGTGTCGTGGTGGGACTGTGCGTGTCGTGGTGGGGACTGTGCGTGTCGTGGTGGGACTGTGTGTCGTGGTGGGACTGTGCGTGTCGTGGTGGGACTGTGCGTGTCGTGGTGGGACTGTGCGTGTCGTGGTGGGACTGTGTGTCGTGGTGGGACTGTGTGTGTCGTGGTGGGACTGTGTGTGTCGTGGTGGGGACTGTGTGTGTCGTGGTGGGACTGCGTGTGTCGTGGTGGGACTGTGTGTCGTGGTGGGACTGTGTGTCGTGGTGGGACTGTGCGTGTCGTGGTGGGACTGTGTGTGTCGTGGTGGGACTGTGTGTCGTGGTGGGACTGTGTGTCGTGGTGGGACTGTGTGTCGTGGTGGGACTGTGTGTGTCGTGGTGGGACTGTGTGTGTCGTGGTGGGACTGTGTGTGTCGTGGTGGGACTGTGTGTCGTGTGGGACTGTGCGTGTCGTGGTGGGACTGTGTGTGTCGTGGTGGGAGCGTGTCGTGGTGGGACTGTGTGTCGTGGTGGGACTGTGTGTGTCATGGTGGGACTGTGTGTCGTGGTGGGACTGTGTGTGTCGTGGTGGGACTGTGAGTCGTGGTGGGACTGTGCGTGTCGTGGTGGGACTGTGTGTCGTGGTGGGACTGTGTGTGTCGTGGTGGGACTGTGTGTCGTGGTGGGACTGTGTGTCGTGGTGGGACTGTGTGTCGTGGTGGGACTGTGTGTGTCGTGGTGGGACTGTGTGTCGTGGTGGGACTGTGCGTCGTGGTGGGACTGTGTGTCGTGGTGGGACTGTGCGTGTCGTGGTGGGACTGTGTGTGTCGTGGTGGGGACTGTGTGTGTCGTGGTGGGACTGTGCGTGTCGTGGTGGGACTGTGTGTGTCGTGGTGGGACTGTGTGTGTCGTGGTGGGACTGTGTGTGTCGTGGTGGGACTGTGCGTGTCGTGGTGGGACTGTGCGTGTCGTGGTGGGACTGTGTGTCGTGGTGGGACTGTGCGTGTCGTGGTGGGACTGTGTGTGTCGTGGTGGGACTGTGCGTGTCGTGGTGGGACTGCGTGTGTCGTGGTGGGACTGTGTGTGTCGTGGTGGGACTGTGTGTGTCGTGGTGGGACTGTGCGTGTCGTGGTGGGGACTGTGTGTGTCGTGGTGGGACTGTGTGTGTCGTGGTGGGACTGTGTGTGTCGTGGTGGGACTGTGTGTGTCGTGGTGGGACTGTGTGTGTCGTGGTGGGACTGTGTGTGTCGTGGTGGGACTGTGTGTGTCGTGGTGGGACTGTGGTGTCGTGGTGGGACTGTGTGTCGTGGTGGGACTGTGTGTCGTGGTGGGACTGTGTGTCGTGGTGGGACTGTGTGTCGTGGTGGGACTGTGTGTGTCATGGTGGGACTGGTGTGTGTCGTGGTGGGACTGTGTGTCGTGGTGGGACTGTGTGTGTCGTGGTGGGACTGTGTGTGTCGTGGTGGGACTGTGTGTGTCGTGGTGGGACTGTGTGTGTCGTGGTGGGACTGTGTGTCGTGGTGGGACTGTGTGTCGTGGTGGGGACTGTGTGTGTCATGGTGGGACTGTGTGTGTCGTGGTGGGACTGTGTGTCGTGGTGGGGACTGTGTGTGTCGTGGTGGGACTGTGAGTCGTGGTGGGACTGTGCGTGTCGTGGTGGGACTGTGTGTCGTGGTGGGACTGTGTGTGTCGTGGTGGGACTGTGTGTCGTGGTGGGACTGTGTGTCGTGGTGGGACTGTGGTGTCGTGGTGGGACTGTGTGTGTCGTGGTGGGACTGTGTGTGTCGTGGTGGGACTGTGTGTCGTGGTGGGACTGTGTGTCGTGGTGGGACTGTGTGTCGGTGGGGGACTGTGTGTCGTGGTGGGACTGTGTGTGTCGTGGTGGGACTGTGTGTCGTGGTGGGACTGTGTGTCGTGGTGGGACTGTGTGTCGTGGTGGGACTGTGTGTGTCGTGGTGGGACTGTGAGTCGTGGTGGGACTGTGCGTGTCGTGGTGGGACTGTGTGTCGTGGTGGGACTGTGTGTGTCGTGGTGGGGACTGTGTGTCGTGGTGGGACTGTGTGTCGTGGTGGGACTGTGTGTCGTGGTGGGACTGTGTGTGTCGTGGTGGGACTGTGTGTGTCGTGGTGGGACTGTGCGTGTCGTGGTGGGACTGTGTGTGTCGTGGTGGGACTGTGTGTGTCGTGGTGGGACTGTGTGTCGTGGTGGGACTGTGTGTCGTGGTGGGACTGTGCGTGTCGTGGTGGGACTGTGTGTGTCGTGGTGGGACTGTGCGTGTCGTGGTGGGACTGTGTGTGTCGTGGTGAGACTGTGTGTGTCGTGGTGGGACTGTGCGTGTCGTGGTGGGACTGTGCGTGTCGTGGTGGGACTGTGTGTCGTGGTGGGACTGTGTGTGTCGTGGTGGGACTGTGCGTGTCGTGGTGGGACTGTGCGTGTCGTGGTGGGACTGTGTGTCGTGGTGGGACTGTGCGTGTCGTGGTGGGACTGTGTGTGTCGTGGTGGGACTGTGTGTGTCGTGGTGGGACTGCGTGTGTCGTGGTGGGACGTGTGTCGTGGTGGGACTGTGTCGTGGTGGGACTGTGCGTGTCGTGGTGGGACTGTGTGTGTCGTGGTGGGACTGTGTGTGTCGTGGTGGGACTGTGTGTCGTGGTGGGACTGTGTGTGTCGTGGTGGGACTGTGTGTCGTGGTGGGACTGTGTGTCGTGGTGGGACTGTGCGTGTCGTGGTGGGACTGTGTGTCGTGGTGGGACTGTGCGTGTCGTGGTGGGACTGTGTGTGTCGTGGTGGGACTGCGTGTGTCGTGGTGGGACTGTGTGTCGTGGTGGGACTGTGTGTCGTGGTGGGACTGTGCGTGTCGTGGTGGGACTGTGTGTGTCGTGGTGGGACTGTGTGTCGTGGTGGGACTGCGTGTGTCGTGGTGGGACTGTGTGTGTCGTGGTGGGACTGTGTGTGTCGTGGTGGGACTGTGTGTCGTGGTGGGACTGTGTGTGTCGTGGTGGGACTGTGTGTGTCGTGGTGGGACTGTGTGTCGTGGTGGGACTGTGTGTGTCGTGGTGGGACTGTGTGTCGTGGTGGGACTGTGGTGTCGTGGTGGGACTGTGTGTGTCATGGTGGGACTGTGTGTCGTGGTGGGACTGTGTGTGTCGTGGTGGGACTGTGAGTCGTGGTGGGACTGTGCGTGTCGTGGTGGGACTGTGTGTCGTGGTGGGGACTGTGTGTGTCGTGGTGGGACTGTGTGTCGTGGTGGGACTGTGTGTGTCGTGGTGGGACTGTGTGTGTCGAGGTGGGACTGTGTGTCGTGGTGGGACTGTGTGTGTCGTGGTGGGACTGTGTGTGTCGTGGTGGGACTGTGTGTCGTGGTGGGACTGTGTGTGTCGTGGTGGGACTGTGTGTCGTGGTGGGACTGTGTGTGTCGTGGTGGGACTGTGTGTGTCGTGGTGGGACTGTGTGTGTCGTGGTGGACTGTGTGTCGTGGTGGGACTGTGTGTGTCGTGGTGGGACTGTGTGTCGTGGTGGGACTGTGTGTGTCGTGGTGGGACTGTGCGTGTCGTGGTGGGACTGTGAGTCGTGGTGGGACTGTGCGTGTCGTGGTGGGACTGTGGTGTCGTGGTGGGACTGTGTGTGTCGTGGTGGGACTGTGTGTGTCGTGGTGGGACTGTGTGTCGTGGTGGGACTGTGTGTGTCGTGGTGGGACTGTGTGTCGTGGTGGGACTGTGTGTCGTGGTGGGACTGTGTGTGTCGTGGTGGGACTGCTGTGTCGTGGTGGGACTGTGTGTGTCGTGGTGGGACTGTGTGTGTCGTGGTGGACTGTGTGTCGTGGTGGACTGTGTGTCGTGGTGGGACTGTGTGTGTCGTGGTGGGACTGTGTGTGTCGTGGTGGGACTGTGGTGTCGTGGTGGGACTGCGTGTCGTGGTGGGACTGCGTGTGTCGTGGTGGGACTGTGCGTGTCGTGGTGGGACTGTGTGTGTCGTGGTGGGACTGTGTGTGTCGTGGTGGGACTGTGCGTGTCGTGGTGGGACTGCGTGTGTCGTGGTGGGACTGTGGTGTCGTGGTGGGACTGTGTGTGTCGTGGTGGGACTGTGTGTGTCGTGGTGGGACTGTGTGTGTCGTGGTGGGACTGTGCGTGTCGTGGTGGGACTGTGCGTGTCGTGGTGGGACTGTGTGTGTCGTGGTGGGACTGTGTGTGTCGTGGTGGGACTGTGTGTGTCGTGGTGGGACTGTGTGTGTCGTGGTGGGACTGTGTGTCGTGGTGGGACTGTGCGTGTCGTGGTGGGACTGTGTGTGTCGTGGTGGGACTGTGTGTGTCGTGGTGGGACTGTGTGTGTCGTGGTGGGACTGTGTGTGTCGTGGTGGGACTGTGTGTGTCGTGGTGGGACTGCGTGTGTCGTGGTGGGACTGTGCGTGTCGTGGTGGGACTGTGTGTGTCGTGGTGGGACTGTGTGTGTCGTGGTGGGACTGCGTGTGTCGTGGTGGGGACTGCGTGTGTCGTGGTGGGACTGTGTGTGTCGTGGTGGGACTGTGTGTGTCGTGGTGGGACTGTGTGTGTCGTGGTGGGACTGTGTGTGTCGTGGTGGGACTGTGTGTGTCGTGGTGGGACTGCGTGTGTCGTGGTGGGACTGTGTGTGTCGTGGTGGGACTGTGTGTGTCGGTGGTGGGACTGTGTGTGTCGTGGTGGGACTGCTGTGTGTCGTGGTGGGACTGTGTGTGTCGTGGTGGGACTGTGTGTGTCGTGGTGGGACTGTGTGTGTCGTGGTGGGACTGTGGTGTCGTGGTGGGACTGTGTGTGTCGTGGTGGGACTGTGTGTGTCGTGGTGGGACTGTGTGTGTCGTGGTGGGACTGTGTGTGTCGTGGTGGGACTGTGTGTGTCGTGGTGGGACTGTGTGTGTCGTGGTGGGACTGTGTGTGTCGTGGTGAGACTGCGTGTGTCGTGGTGGGACTGTGTGTGTCGTGGTGGGACTGTGTGTGTCGTGGTGGGACTGTGTGTGTCGTGGTGGGACTGTGTGTGTCGTGGTGAGACTGTGCGTGTCGTGGTGGGACTGTGTGTGTCGTGGTGGGACTGTGTGTGTCGTGGTGAGACTGTGTGTGTCGTGGTGAGACTGTGCGTGTCGTGGTGGGACTGTGTGTGTCGTGGTGGGACTGCGTGTGTCGTGGTCGGACTGTGCGTGTCGTGGTGAGACTGTGCGTGTCGTGGTGGGACTGTGTGTGTCGTGGTGGGACTGTGTGTGTCGTGGTGGGACTGTGTGTGTCGTGGTGAGACTGTGTGTGTCGTGGTGGGACTGTGTGTGTCGTGGTGGGACTGGTGTGTCGTGGTGGGACTGTGTGTGTCGTGGTGGGACTGTGTGTGTCGTGGTGGGACTGTGTGTCGTGGTGGGACTGTGTGTGTCGTGGTGGGACTGTGAGTCGTGGTGGGACTGTGCGTGTCGTGGGGCTGGGTCGTGGTGGGACTGTGTGTGTCGTGGTGGGACTGTGTGTGTCGTGGTGGGACTGTGTGTGTCGTGGTGGACTGTGTGTGTCGTGGTGGGACTGTGTGTGTCGTGGTGGGACTGTGTGTGTCGTGGTGGGACTGTGTGTGTCGTGGTGGGACTGTGTGTGTCGTGGTGGGACTGTGTGTGTCGTGGTGGGACTGTGTGTGTCGTGGTGGGACTGTGTGTGTCGTGGTGGGACTGCGTGTGTCGTGGTGGGACTGTGTGTGTCGTGGTGGGACTGTGTGTGTCGTGGTGGGACTGTGTGTGTCGTGGTGGGACTGCGTGTGTCGTGGTGGGACTGGTGTGTCGTGGTGGGACTGCGTGTGTCGTGGTGGGACTGTGTGTGTCGTGGTGGGACTGTGTGTGTCGTGGTGGACTGTGTGTGTCGTGGTGGGACTGTGTGTGTCGTGGTGGGACTGTGTGTGTCGTGGTGGGACTGTGTGTGTCGTGGTGGGACTGTGTGTGTCGTGGTGGGACTGTGTGTGTCGTGGTGGGACTGTGTGTGTCGTGGTGGGACTGCGTGTGTCGTGGTGGGACTGGTGTGTCGTGGTGGGACTGCGTGTGTCGTGGTGGGACTGTGTGTGTCGTGGTGGGACTGTGTGTGTCGTGGTGGGACTGCGTGTGTCGTGGTGGGACTGCGTGTGTCGTGGTGGGACTGTGTGTGTCGTGGTGGGACTGTGTGTGTCGTGGTGGGACTGTGTGTGTCGTGGTGGGACTGCGTGTGTCGTGGTGGGACTGCGTGTGTCGTGGTGGGACTGTGTGTGTCGTGGTGGGACTGTGTGTGTCGTGGTGGGACTGTGTGTGTCGTGGTGGGACTGTGTGTGTCGTGGTGGGACTGTGTGTGTCGTGGTGAGACTGTGTGTGTCGTGGTGGGACTGTGTGTGTCGTGGTGGGACTGTGTGTGTCGTGGTGGGACTGGCGTGTCGTGGTGGGACTGCGTGTGTCGTGGTGAGACTGCGCGTGTCGTGGTGGGACTGTGTGTGTCGTGGTGGGACTGTGTGTGTCGTGGTGGGACTGTGTGTGTCGTGGTGGGACTGTGGTGTCGTGGTGAGACTGTGCGTGTCGTGGTGGGACTGTGTGTGTCGTGGTGGGACTGTGCGTGTCGTGGTGAGACTGTGTGTGTCGTGGTGGGACTGTGTGTGTCGTGGTGGGACTGCGCGTGTCGTGGTGGGACTGTGTGTGTCGTGGTGGGACTGTGTGTGTCGTGGTGGGACTGTGTGTGTCGTGGTGGGACTGTGTGTCGTGGTGGGACTGTGCGTGTCGTGGTGGGACTGTGTGTGTCGTGGTGGGACTGTGTGTGTCGTGGTGGGACTGTGTGTGTCGTGGTGGGACTGTGTGTCGTGGTGGGACTGTGTGTGTCGTGGTGGGACTGTGTGTGTCGTGGTGGGACTGTGCGTGTCGTGGTGGGACTGTGTGTGTCGTGGTGAGACTGTGTGTGTCGTGGTGAGACTGTGCGTGTCGTGGTGGGACTGTGTGTCGTGGTGGGACTGTGTGTGTCGTGGTGGGACTGTGTGTGTCGTGGTGGGACTGTGCGTGTCGTGGTGGGACTGTGTGTGTCGTGGTGAGACTGTGTGTGTCGTGGTGGGACTGTGTGTGTCGTGGTGAGACTGTGTGTGTCGTGGTGAGACTGTGTGTGTCGTGGTGGGACTGTGTGTGTCGTGGTGGTGGGACTGTGTGTGTCGTGGTGAGACTGCGTGTGTCGTGGTGGGACTGTGTGTGTCGTGGTGGGACTGTGCGTGTCGTGGTGGTGGGACTGTGTGTGTCGTGGTGGTGGTACTGCGTGTGTCGTGGTGAAACTGTGCGTGTCGTGGTGGTGGGACTGTGTGTGTCGTGGTGGTACTGCGTGTGTCGTGGTGAAACTGTGCGTGTCGTGGTGGGACTGTGTGTGTCGTGGTGGTGGACTGTGCGTGTCGTGGTGGGACTGCGTGTGTCGTGGTGGGACTGCGTGTGTCGTGGTGGGACTGTGTGTGTCGTGGTGGGACTGTGTGTCGTGGTGGGGACTGCGTGTGTCGTGGTGGGACTGTGTGTGACGTGGTGGGACTGTGTGTGTCGTGGTGAGACTGTGTGTGTCGTGGTGAGACTGTGTGTCGTGGTGGGACTGTGTGTGACGTGGTGGGACTGTGTGTGTCGTGGTGAGACTGCGTGTGTCGTGGTGAGACTGTGTGTGTCGTGGTGGGACTGCGTGTGTCGTGGTGGGACTGTGTGTCGTGGTGGGACTGCGTGTGTCGTGGTGAGACTGCGTGTGTCGTGGTGGGACTGTGTGTGTCGTGGTGGGACTGTGCGTGTCGTGGTGGGACTGTGTGTGACGTGGTGGGACTGTGTGTGTCGTGGTGAGACTGTGTGTCGTGGTGGGACTGTGTGTGACGTGGTGGGACTGTGTGTGTCGTGGTGGGACTGCGTGTGTCGTGGTGGGACTGCGTGTGTCGTGGTGGGACTGCGTGTGTCGTGGTGGGACTGCGTGTGTCGTGGTGGGACTGCGTGTGTCGTGGTGGGACTGCGTGTGTCGTGGTGGGACTGCGTGTGTCGTGGTGGGACTGCGTGTGTCGTGGTGGGACTGCGTGTGTCGTGGTGGGACTGCGTGTGTCGTGGTGGGACTGTGTGTGTCGTGGTGGGACTGTGTGTGTCGTGGTGAGACTGTGTGTGTCGTGGTGAGACTGTGTGTGTCGTGGTGGGACTGTGTGTGTCGTGGTGGGACTGTGCGTGTCGTGGTGAGACTGTGTGTGTCGTGGTGGGACTGTGTGTGTCGTGGTGGGACTGTGCGTGTCGTGGTGGGACTGCGTGTGTCGTGGTGAGACTGTGTGTGTCGTGGTGGGACTTTGTGTGTCGTGGTGGGACTGTGTGTGTCGTGGTGGGACTGTGTGTGTCGTGGTGGGACTGCGTGTGTCGTGGTGGGACTGTGTGTGTCGTGGTGGGACTGTGTGTGTCGTGGTGGGACTGCGTGTGTCGTGGTGAGACTGTGTGTGTCGTGGTGGGACTGCGTGTGTCGTGGTGGGACTGCGTGTGTCGTGGTGGGACTGTGTGTGTCGTGGTGGGACTGTGTGTGTCGTGGTGGGACTGCGTGTGTCGTGGTGAGACTGTGTGTGTCGTGGTGAGACTGTGCGTGTCGTGGTGGGACTGTGTGTGTCGTGGTGGGACTGCGTGTGTCGTGGTGAGACTGTGTGTGTCGTGGTGAGACTGTGCGTGTCGTGGTGGGACTGCGTGTGTCGTGGTGGGACTGTGTGTGTCGTGGTGGGACTGCGTGTGTCGTGGTGGGACTGTGTGTGTCATGGTGAGACTGTGTGTGTCGTGGTGAGACTGTGCGTGTCGTGGTGGGACTGCGTGTGTCGTGGTGAGACTGTGTGTGTCGTGGTGGGACTGTGTGTGTCGTGGTGGGACTGTGTGTGTCGTGGTGAGACTGTGTGTGTCGTGGTGGGACTGCGTGTGTCGTGGTGGGACTGTGTGTGTTGTGGTGGGACTGTGTGTGTCGTGGTGAGACTGTGCGTGTCGTGGTGGGACTGCGTGTGTCGTGGTGAGACTGTGCGTGTCGTGGTGGGACTGCGTGTGTCGTGGTGAGACTGTGTGTGTCGTGGTGGGACTGTGTGTGTCGTGGTGAGACTGCGTGTTTCGTGGTGAGACTGTGCGTGTCGTGGTGGGACTGCGTGTGTCGTGGTGAGACTGTGTGTGTCGTGGTGGGACTGTGTGTGTCGTGGTGGGACTGCGTGTTTCGTGGTGAGACTGTGCGTGTCGTGGTGGGACTGTGTGTGTCGTGGTGGGACTGTGTGTGTCGTGGTGGGACTGCGTGTGTCGTGGTGGGACTGCTTGTGTCGTGGTGAGACTGCGTGTGTCGTGGTAGGACTGTGTGTGTCGTGGTGGGACTGTGTGTGTCGTGGTGGGACTGTGTGTGTCGTGGTGGGACTGTGTGTGTCGTGGTGGGACTGTGTGTGTCGTGGTGAGACTGTGTGTGTCGTGGTGAGACTGTGTGTGTCGTGGTGGGACTGTGTGTGTCGTGGTGAGACTGTGCGTGTCGTGGTAGGACTGTGTGTGTCGTGGTAGGACTGTGTGTGTCGTGGTGGGACTGCGTGTGTCGTGGTGAGACTGTGTGTGTCGTGGTAGGACTGTGTGTGTCGTGGTAGGACTGTGTGTGTCGTGGTGGGACTGTGTGTGTCGTGGTAGGACTGTGTGTGTCGTGGTGGGACTGTGTGTGTCGTGGTGAGACTGTGTGTGTCGTGGTGGGACTGTGTGTGTCGTGGTGAGACTGTGTGTGTCGTGGTGGGACTGTGTGTGTCGTGGTGAGACTGTGTGTGTCGTGGTGAGACTGTGTGTGTCGTGGTGGGACTGTGTGTGTCGTGGTGGGACTGTGTGTGTCGTGGTGGGACTGTGTGTGTCGTGGTGAGACTGTGTGTGTCGTGGTGGGACTGTGCGTGTCGTGGTGGGACTGTGCGTGTCGTGGTGAGACTGTGCGTGTCGTGGTGGGACTGTGCGTGTCGTGGTGAGACTGTGTGTGTCGTGGTGGGACTGTGTGTGTCGTGGTGGGACTGTGTGTGTCGTGGTGAGACTGTGTGTGTCGTGGTAGGACTGCGTGTGTCGTGGTGGGACTGTGTGTGTCGTGGTGGGACTGTGTGTGTCGTGGTGAGACTGCGCGTGTCGTGGTGAGACTGCGCGTGTCGTGGTGGGACTGTGCGTGTCGTGGTGGGACTGTGTGTGTCGTGGTGGGACTGTGTGTGTCGTGGTGAGACTGTGTGTGTCGTGGTGGGACTGTGTGTGTCGTGGTGAGACTGTGCGTGTCGTGGTAGGACTGTGTGTGTCGTGGTAGGACTGCGTGTGTCGTGGTGGGACTGCGTGTGTCGTGGTGAGACTGTGTGTGTCGTGGTGGGACTGTGTGTGTCGTGGTGGGACTGTGTGTGTCGTGGTGGGACTGTGTGTGTCGTGGTAGGACTGTGTGTGTCGTGGTAGGACTGTGTGTGTCGTGGTGGGACTGTGTGTGTCGTGGTGGGACTGTGTGTGTCGTGGTGAGACTGTGCGTGTCGTGGTGAGACTGTGCGTGTCGTGGTGGGACTGCGTGTGTCGTGGTGGGACTGCGCGTGTCGTGGTGGGACTGTGTGTGACGTGGTGGGACTGCGTGTGTCGTGGTGGGACTGCGCGTGTCGTGGTGGGACTGTGTGTCGTGGTGGTGGGACTGTGTGTGACGTGGTGGGACTGCGTGTGTCGTGGTGGTGGGACTGTGTGTGACGTGGTGGGACTGCATGTGTCGTGGTGGGACTGCGTGTGCCGTGGTGGGACTGCGTGTGTCGTGGTGGGACTGTGTGTGTCGTGGTGGTGGGACTGTGTGTGACGTGGTGGGACTGCGTGTGTCATGGTGGGACTGTGTGTGTCGTGGTGGTGGGACTGTGTGTGACGTGGTGGGACTGCGTGTGTCATGGTGGGACTGTGTGTGTCGTGGTGGTGGGACTGTGTGTGTCGTGGTGGGACTGCGTGTGTCGTGGTGGGACTGTGTGTGTCGTGGTGGTGGGACTGCGTGTGTCGTGGTGGGACTGCGTGTGTCGTGGTGGGACTGTGTGTGTCGTGGTGGTGGGACTGCGTGTCATGGTGGGACTGTGTGTGTCGTGGTGGTGGGACTGTGTGTGTCGTGGTGGGACTGTGTGTGTCGTGGTGGGACTGTGCGTGTCGTGGTGGGACTGTGTGTGTCGTGGTGGGACTGTGCGTGTCGTGGTGGGACTGTGTGTGCCGTGGTGGGACTGTGTGTGACGTGTTGGGACTGTGTGTGATGTGGTGGGACTGTGTGTGACGTGGTGGGACTGTGTGTTATGTGGTGGGACTGTGTGTGCCTTGGTGGGACTGTGTGTGATGTGGTGGGACTGTGTGTGTCGTGGTGGGACTGCGTGTGCCGTGGTGGGACTGTGTGTGACGTGGTGGGACTGTGTGTGATGTGGTGGGACTGTGTGTGTCGTGGTGGGACTGTGTGTGTCGTGGTGGGACTGTGTGTGACGTGGTGGGACTGTGTGTGATGTGGTGGGACTGTGTGTGTCGTGGTGGGACTGTGTGTGTCGTGGTGGGACTGCGTGTGTCGTGGTGAGACTGCGTGTGTCGTGGTGGGACTGTGTGTGTCGTGGTGGGACTGTGTGTGTCGTGGTGGGACTGCGTGTGTCGTGGTGGGACTGTGTGTGACGTGGTGGGACTGTGTGTGACGTGGTGGGACTGTGTGTGACTTGGTGGGACTGTGTGTGACTTGGTGGGACTGTGTGTGACGTGGTGGGACTGTGTGTGACATGGTGGAACTGTGTGTGTCGTGGTGGGACTGCGTGTGCCGTGGTGGGACTGCGTGTGCCGTGGTGGGACTGCGTGTGTCGTGGTGAGACTGCGTGTGCCGTGGTGGGACTGTGTGTTCTGCGGCGAAGCGGTGTCACAGGCGACAACGCGTTGAGATTTCAGGTGTTCCAGCGACGCCGCCATCGCAACCACGGCACTCAGAAACTGGGCCGGCAACATCGCCCCGCTGCCCAGCGCTCCGATCCAGTGGAATTCCACAGCCCCGGCAGCGTAACCTCCCCTCCCCCCCACACCGCTCCCCCACCACCACCACCACCCCCCGCCGGACCCACTGCCTTCTCCCCACTCGCCACGACCGCCCCCCCCCTCTCCCCCCACCTCCACCGCCCCACCGTCCCGCGGAGGAACAGAAGGCTCTTTGTGGCGGAGCGAGCGTGTCTGCGGGAACAGAGCTCGCCCGCTCGCCCGCTCGCTCGCCCTCCCGCTCGCCCTCCCGCTCGCCCTCCCGCTCGCTCGCTGGGCCGGCGTCCAGCCCACAATTCATTCTCGCGGACAGCCTCGTTGCTCTCGGGCCTCGAATTAAGCGTGAGTGGCGTGGCGAGTGGCCGCTCCGCTGTGTATTGCTGCAGCCATGCGTGGGACGACGCCAGGTGCTGCTGCTGCTGGTTGATGCAGTCCGCCAACCCCAGCCCACTCTCAGTGAGCTGCAGCGGTGGGGTGACGTGGAGGGGGTGGTGAGAGGCGAGGAGTCGATGGATGTGGTGTGGAGGCCGCCTCTGGGATCCGGCGCTTTGGGAGACTCGGGTTGGCGGATGGCGCGATGATTTGCGAGACTCCAAAACCCAGCGGGCTACGACGTGGCCAGTAAATGGTCGCACAGCGAGGGTGTTTATGAGCCCAGTCTGTGTGGACCTTTGAGAGTTGTCCCCTCGCATGAGCGGTGGGTTTTTCCCCGGGTTCTCCAGTTCCTTGCCGCGTGCGAATAATAAATTCCTCAACGTGGAATTGGCCCTCGTGAAAATGAGTCTCGGTGAGACTTTCCCCGGATAAATAAACGGCCCTGTTATTTAATAATTTGACGGACATGTGCACGGCGAAAAAAAGAAAAATCGCACCACGTGACCTTGACACAGCCAAGTTAAACACCAACAGGCCGCCCGCACGCTCTACACTGGGGGAGCATCAATCTTCAGAGGGCTTCGTCACTCCGCACGGGAGCTCCGCGGTGAACGGGCGGGATCGATCCGCTGCTGGATGAAGACCACCCCGACACGTTTTGGCACGTTGCCGACAGTCCACCTCGTGCCGGTGCGCGAGCCGATCTCACCGCTCCATCTCCGCGGCGGGCGTCAGGCAGATCGTCATTTTTGTTTCACGAAATGTAAACTGACGATGGCGTAGATGCAGTTACGAGTGAATGACTGAATGAATGACTGAATGAATGACTGAATGAATGACTGAATGACTGAATGAATGACTGAATGAATGACTGAATGAATGACTGAATGAATGACTGAATGAATGACTGAATGAATGCTTTCACGATAATGACCCGCCTGCTTCCGCCAAGCCCGCCGTAACAAGTTCGCGTGATTACCTTCAAGCGGAAGGGACTCCGCTAGAGGGAGCTCTAGGGAGCCCCTCTAGAGGTTAACTTTGGCCTACCCTTACATTTGTGGGAGTACCCACACTTCACTGCACGCGGCCTGCCAATCAACTAAATGAGGTTTATGCATATATATATACTTCTGGGTGAACAAAGACGATGTGTGAGTGGATTTAATAAACACGATTTCAACTTCCACGCCGGGAGATGGAATCGAAGCGGCGCCCTCTTGATTGCAATTTCCACGCACTGCTAACCGTTACGGCACCACTGTGGGCACCACCCGAACCGAAGTCCCGAACCGTGCGGGGCCTTTACCTGCTTCACCGCGGCGACGACGGCGTCCTGCTGCGTGCGCCTGGGGGCCGTCGTGCCGCCCGTGTTTCCGTTGCCGGGGCCTACGAGGTCGTTCTTGTTGCGGTCCTGCCCTCGCGTCCACGCGGCGACCCCGACGCCGCCCGTGGGCTTGGGGGAACGCCGCTTGCCGCTCCTCTCCGTCGGTTGGCTGCTGTTGCTGTTCTCGTCCAGGCCAGTGTCCTCCTGCTGCAGACTCTGTAGGCTCCGGTTCGCCTGCTCCTGCTCCTCCTCATCCTCCTCTTCCTCCGGTGTGGGAGGCGCTCCGGCGGGAGACGCTGCGGGAGACGTGGCGGGAGACACGGCGGGAGAGGCGGATGGTGCTCCGTTGGGAGACGTGGCGGGCGACGTGGCGGGAGAGGCAGGTGGTGCTCCGTTGGGAGACGCGGCGGACGACGTTGCGGGATACGTGGCGGGAGAGGCTGGCGGAGCTCCATCGGGAGACGAGGCGGGAGATCCCGTGAGAGACGTTACGGAAGACACCGCGGGAGACGCGGGAGCGCCGGTCGGGTGCGGGAGGCTACTGGATCGGCGTGGCGGGGGAGGCGGGGGGTTCCGAGGCGGAGGCAGCGGCGGGAGCGGCCGGCGAGGCGGCAGCAGCGGAGGGGCCGAGCTCTCGGGTGACGGTGCGGCGGCCTCCTCCGGAGCGCCGGCCGTCCCCCGCATCTCCGTCTCGCTCGTGGCGCCCGGTCGCCCGGCAGGAGGTGGCAGGGACGCCGACGGCGCTCCGGCCCCTGGCCGTGGTGCTTCGGCGGCAACGCCGCGCTCCCCGTCCTCCTCGGAGCGCGTGTCCTCGTCAAGCGGCAGCAGCGGCGTGCTGGACATGTCGTCGTCGCAGCTGCTCAGCTCCCAGGCGCACTCGCTGTCACGCAGCGCCACGTAGGAGTACGCGGCGGCCTTGCGCGGCTCGCCGGCGTGCGGCGCCGGCTTCGACCGCTCGCTCCTCTGCCTGAAGGAGGACGTGCGGTTGAGGACGGAGCCGCCACCCCCGCTCTGTGCGGACATCTTGACGAGCGCCGCCGACGCGATCTCGATGATCTCGGTCACGTAGCGGCACACGCCACGCGCCGGCCTCGCGGTGCCGGTCTCCGGGGAGGCGAGCTCACCCTCCTCCTCCTCCCGACGCCGCCGCAGCGGTGCCACCATTGTCGCTTCGAAGCAGCTTAGCTGCGCTTCCATCGCCAGCGTGAGCGCGTCCGCGCGGGGCCGCAGCGGCGTCACGGCGGCGCAGTCGATCTCCACCGAGTCCGGGCCGACGTCCGAGATGCGCGAGAACGAGAGGGACGAGGCGGAGCTGCTCCGCGTGACGCCGCCCGCCTCCCTCGTCGTGGAGAAGGGCACCGGCAGCATCGGAGTCGTCGGCTGGAGCACGGAAGGCTCGGCCGAGCACCACAAATGACTACCCGGCGGCGGCGGCGGCTCCGGCCCGCCTGCATCTCCCGCCGCGAGCTCGTCCCCGCGCGCCGGCGGGTGGCTCCACCTCTGGTGCGACTTCTTGACGAGGCGGTGGCCCTTGCCGGCCGCGCCGGTGGTGCCGCGCTCTGCACCGTCCTCCCGGGCGGCCCGGGCGGAGACCGCAGCCTGCGCGAAGGACGCCATCTTCTTCTTGTTCTTCTTCTCGGCAAGAAAGTCCCTCTGGGAAATGGGCCGGCCCTCCGGCGCGTAGAGCGTCTCCCCCTCCGGGTTCTCAAAGCACAGGCTGTCCTCCTCGAAGGACGACAGGTACGGCGACTCGTCCACGTTGCCGTTCTCGAAGTCGGCGTTGCTCGCCGAGCCGGGGTCGGCCGCTCCCCGGAACGTTCCGGGCGGGAGAAGGCCGCCCTCGTCCGATGCGCACGACGGGTTCACGAGGGTGGTGGCCAGTGGGTCGGGACGCGAGAACCGCGCGTAGAACGTTCCGAATGGCCGCCCGGCGGCGCCATCGCCGCCGCCGCCGAGAACCGCGGTGAGGCCCTGCAGGTGGGCCGCATCCCACGCCGGCCGCAGGTAGAAGCCCTGGTTCGCCGTGGTCGTGGCGGCGCACTCGTCCTCCGAGAAGCTCTCGCTGTCGTCGCTGTCGTCGTCGTCGTCGTCCTCGTCCCAGCTGCCCGAGCTGGACGAGGTCTCCTCATCCACGCAGAAGCCGTCCTCGTCGCCGCCGCCGTTGTCGCCCTCTTCATCGTCGCTCAGGGTCACTGTGGAGCTGGACAGGAGGTCCGTGTCGTCGTCGCCGTCATCGTCCGAGCAGACGGACGTGCCCGAGATGTTGACGATCATGCTCACGCTCGCGTCCTCCGCCGGCGAGGCGCTCGGCTCGCCGCGGTCATCGGACGTCAGCGAGACGTCCTCGCAGCTCCCGTCCGACGGCTCCGAGATGGAGGCGGCCGAGTTCTCGCGCCCGCGGGGCCTCCCCTCCGGCGGGGGATGAGCGCCCGGCGCCGAGGGCCGTGCCGAGACGCTCTCCGGCGCCGCGCCCGACGCGCCGCCGCGCGCCGCTCGCCCGCCCAGGCGGCCGCTCGCCTTTTCCAGCTGCTGCAGGAGCTCCAGCGTGGCCTCGCTGAGGTAGCCGGCGGCGGCGGCGGCGACCCCCGTGGCCGCGCTCCTGTCCGCCGGCGCACCGCTGTGGTAGTAGCACTCCTCCCCGCCCATGCACGTGGAGTCGGCGGACGAATTCATCGACGGGAGGTCGCGCTCGTCCTCCGTGAGCGACGCCGACGACGTGGGGCTGGGTGGCTCCGGCGCAGCGGCGGTGCCGGCGCCGGCGTCGCGGAGCGGCGGCGTCTTCTCCGCCGCCCCGGGGTCGTCGCGATCGGGGAGACAATAACGAGACAGAGAAGGAGGAGGCGACTGCACATCGGGGACCTGCGCCCCGGAAAACCCCGCGGACGTCGTCACGTGGGGCGCGCGCCCCGGCTCTTCTGGAAAGTGGCCGTTGTCGTAGAAGCCGAGAGGCCTCGCCGGCCGGTTGGGCGTCTCGCGGTCGTCCTCATCCGGGCGGTTTCGCCGCGACGCTCGCCTCTCGTCGGCCGCGTCCCCCTTCTCCGGGCAGCGCTCGCCCGTCGCGGCGCGGACGTCTCCCGCCCCGCCGGGCGCCGCGTCGTCGCCCGGCGGCCGCGAGTCGGACATGGTGGCGGCGTCGCCCTCGCTCGCGATGCCGCTCTCGCACTCGCCCGTCACGCCCGGCGTCCCCCAGCCGTCGCCCAGCAGCCCGTCCAGGAGGTTGAGCAGCGACTCGGTGGAGGAGAAGGAGGAGTCCTTGCTGGCGCTCTTCACCAGGCCCTTGGCCTTGCCCGGCCCACGGAGGCCGAAGCCGCCGTCGAGCGGCAGGGTGGGGTCGGCGTCCAGGGAAACGTCGTGCACGCTGTACACCTGGTAGACGAGCGAGCCGCCCGGCTCGTACGACATCCCTCCTCCTCCCCCTGCTCTCCCTTCCTCTTCCTCCTCCTCATCGTTTTTCTCCTTCGTCGTCGCCCGCGGAGCCCGGCCGCGGGGCGCCGAGGCGGAGAAGTACGCGCTGGTGGGGTCGTCGTCCGCGTGCTCCTCCTCGGCGTGCTTCCCCTCGTCGTGCTCGCCGTCGTCATCGAAGGTGGAGGTGATGAGCTCGTTGTCCAGGTCGGTCTCGTCCCACTCGAGCGCCTCGTCGCTCGAGCAGCACAGGTCGGCGAGCGACGCGTCCACGTGCCGCAGCGGCGCCTGCGCGCGCGGGGGGTGGGGCGGTTACTGCGTATGTGTGTGTACGTGGGTATCTGTGTGTGTCTGTGTTTGTACGTGTGTGTACGTGTGGAGCGGTGGTGTAGCGGTTAGCGCGCTGCGCTAGGAACCTGGCGACCCGGGTTCGATTCCCGCTCATGGCCAATACCAGTGGTGACGATTACAGTGTAACAAATGTTTATTTTGTTCCTGAGTCGTAAGTGTTATTTCCTAATTGCTTATGCCTCAAAAGTACAGAAAATGGCTATTACTCCCCACAAACTTTGCTTTTGTGACTAGGACAGTGATATTTAGAAATGTACCGATTTTCAATGAAAAAACGGGTGAATTTGTGTCTTTTCAGTCACGTAAAGTCAGAAAAAACAACATATGAATCAAAATGAACATGTATTTATACTAAAGTAATACAAAAATGACTACAAAAGATTTAGACACCAAGGCGCACAACCACAGGCCACATCGAGTTCTCTGTGGTGAGGAACAACATCAAGTGGGAGCCACTGGTGGACCCCCGGAAGGTGCTGATGCCACCACTGCACATCAAATTGGGCCTTATGAAACAATTTGTCAAAGCTGTAGATAAGGAGTCGGCAGCCTTCAAGTACCTTCCCTAAGCTGTTTGAGGCAAAGGTCATAAATACATGTTAATGTGTGTCTAAATCTTTTGTAATAATTTTTGTATTACTTTAGTATAAATACATGTTCATTTTGATTCATATGCTGTTTTTTTCTGACTTTATGTGAACGAAAAGACACAAATTTGCCTGTTTTCTCATTGAAATAGGTAAATTTCTAAATATCACTGTCCTGGTCACAAGTTTGTGGGGAATAATAGGCATTTTCTCTACTTTTTAGGCATAAGCAATTACGAAATAACACTTACACAAAAATTGTGTTACATTGTGCTATCAGATCCGGTCCTGGGCCTCCCCTAGGTCGACTCAGCCTCAACTGAGTACCTGGTGCAATGTGTAAACATCGCCACGAGGGAGACAAAGGTGGCCAGGCATGGTGTTGGCCACCCACCCCCTCGTGTGCCGTGCCGGCCTTCATAGGTGCTCGCTGACAGCACTTGCCCCTACAGTCTATACGGGTGATCTTTGTCTTTGCTGCGCTACAAACCCGCTGACCCGAGTTCAATTCCCGCTCACAGCCAACACCAGTCATAAACATCTGAACTCCGCCTGGACCTCCCCTAGTTGGACACAGCCTTAAATGAGGACCTGCTGCGGTGTGTAAACACAAGCACTGTGGAGACAAAGGCAGCCGGGCGTGGTGCTAGCCACCCACCCCCTCGAGTTCGATCCAAAAACGCGGTGGAAACTAAATAAATAAAACTACAACAACAACGTGAAGTGGTATCGGCGTCGCCGAGAGTGCGTGAAACGGTCCCCCCGGTGCCCCCCGGTGCCCCCCCCCCCCCCCCGGTAGCTCCGGGCCGTCCACTCGCCTGCTCCGGCGTGCAGCACCGCTGCAGCCGCGACTGCCAGTGCACGGCCTGGAGCACCAGCGCCTCCCACCGCCGCTCCATTCCCTCCGCCAGCCGCCGCACCTCGCCGTCCCGTCCGGCATCCTCCTCCGCCGCCGCCTCTACCCACTCCGCGCCGCCCCCTTGCCGGGGAGTGCCGGCAACCTCCGGCCGCTGGGGCTCGCGAGCCGTCACCGTCCGTCCGCGAGTCCGGTCCGCCGGTCCGGGGGCGCCGTCCGGGTTTTGCGGTGTCCCGGCGGCGGCGGCGCCGGGCCACGTGCCGTGGAGCGTGGCAGCCGAGAGATGCGGCGGGGATCGGCCGTCACTCCCGGCGGCGCTCTCCTCGTGCTCCAGCAGGCGGTGGCACAGGCGCAGCAGGGCGCCCATGCCCCTGCGCCGCTGCCGGATGTGAGCGCACAGCGACTGGGGAGGAGCGGGGGGCAACGTCGCGCACAGCACCACGGCAAGTCACGACACGGTTGATTTGTGTCGGCAGGCGAGAACGCGAGAGGCCAGGATAGAGTCTCCATTGCAAGAGCGACCTGGGTCACCAACATGGCAAATGATTAGAGGAGAGCGATGAAGCAAAATAGAAATCGGAGCAAACGCAACCGTGTCAAGAACGCACTAAGCACGCCACGCACCGCACATTGGCATAGCACGTACAATAGCACACCGAACATTATACCACACACACACAGACGGGACACGCCAGAGAAGAGATAACACCACAACACCCCAAGCATTATACCGTACCACCACAATACAGCTTGCCAAACCACACCAACGTACACCACACCGCACATCCCACCACAACACCGCACATCACAACACCGCGCCAAACATAACACCACCCACACGGAGACAAGAGTCACAATACGGCAGATCACACCACATTAACACTTTGAAAATTATTTTAAAATATGATGCCGATATTCATTTCCTTTAAGCGCTCATACATGGGGGTAACAATTAGATACAAATGTAAATGCAATTATAGAATACAAGTAAAATATTCGCAAGAACGATGAGTCGTTATGGGAGGAGCGGGAACAGGAGGGGAAACTCGCCCCTGAGGAGGACGTCCACCGTGGAGACGGAGCAACGAATCCATCTATGTGGGACGTACTCGACGGATCGTTGCGCTGCAGAATTGTGAGAGATGTCGACGGCTTGCAGTGGCCCTGGCCCAGCAGCGGATTAAGCATGGCCGCTGGCGCATGCACTCTAGGTTGAGCATCTCACATCGTACGTAGCCAACCACGCGAATCGGAGGTGCTGACGATGACGACGGAGATGATGATGAAGAGCTGCGTGTGTTTGCCCCAAGCCGACATCGCTCGCGTGATTGGGCTTCGTCGGCACGCCGGCTAGACGGCGCCGCTCGGCGTGACGCGTCTCACGGGGCGACGCAGCCAGGTCGCTTATGAAAAAGAAGCTCAGTGGGCTTCAGCTGGTTACATTTTTATTTTTGAAGTGATCTGTTTACCTTTCCTGTAATGTGCACTCCAATTGTGTTTTTGTATTGGTTGTTGTAACTTTCTGACCCGCCCTTACTGATCATCGGTTATAAAGCGCTTTCTAGCTCATCAGATGCCTGCACTACAAATAAATATTCTGATTCTTGTTTTAGATTCCTTCCAACGAAGAATTCAAAGGTGGCTTTTCCGATATTCAATTTGCTTTTTGCATTCCCAATGACACGGTGCGTCATCTGTTATAACCGATGATGAATAATAATAATTTTGAGTCGACTGCCGGGCTGTGGTTTATCATCACGTCGTTCCAGGTGGTCGGCCTCGTCGAGTAAAGCCGCAGGTGGTGGCACTGTCGCCTGTGTTCCCTCGGGCCCTCCGCACGCTCGACACCCGCCACGCGGTTACGCGCACAGACATCGGACAGTGCTCAAGGGCCGACGACACGCCGGCTCGTGGCATCGCACCGCAGAACAAACCTCACCCCTCGCCTCCCGCCACGCGCGCACGATCGGCACCGCGGCACTCCCGGGATGCAAACGTAGCGGACGCACGCGGCACGCCTCCGCGTCGCACACGCGGGTGGGACGCGTCCGCCCTCCCCGAGGCGCGCGAGGCGGCAATCAGAGACGCTCGGGAAAGACGGCGCCGGCTCGCGGTGAGCGAGTGACGGGCGCTGCGAGCGAGGGCCCTCGGGGGGGGGGGGGGGGGGGCGCGGACCGCCGCCGCTCATTTCGCACGCCGCCAATAATCTCGGATGCGGCACTTCAAAAACGCGCCGACAATTACTCGATGAAAATTGCAATTTCTGGTTTGTGCCTCCGTCCTCGGCCTTAAGGCGAGAAGCGCGAGGCTGCCGCCCGGCGCAGTCCGATGCCTTCGTTAGGAGCGCCACTTCGTTAGCCGCCTCGTTCGTTTTCCGCAATCCAGCACCTTCAATTACGCGTTCTGGGCGGGGGGGGGGGGGGGACTATGCGACCGCGAGCTCGCGACTCCCAGGGATCGAGCGCCGGAGGAAGCGTGGCCAGGGCGCCTCGCTGTGCGCGCGTTGCAGCACGCCCGCAATTGGCAAATGTGATCTGCGACTTTGATCCTGACCATCCGTGTGTCGATGGCTCTATGCGCCGGAGGGACAGCCCAGTTCAATGTAAATTTTTATTGAGGGGCTCCTGTGTGTGCAATTAGAACTTACATACTTTGTCTATTTGTATTTATTTGTAGTGATTTTCTTACCCTTCCTATACTTTGCACTCTTATCGTTTGTTTTGCATTGTGTCTGTTTTTGTAACTTTCTGACCTGCCCTTGCTGGACATCTGTGAAAAAAAGAGCCTCATGGCTTATCGTATTCCGCCAGACAAATAAAGATTCTGATTCTGAGTGGCGGGCGTCGTGGCGACGGGCGTCATGGCGATGGGTGACGTGGCGATGGGGCACGTTTCCAAGATAACGATGTTGTTGGTGACGACGATGCTCGTGGCGATCACGACAACAATGAAGACGACGACGACGGAGGTGGAGAGACAATCGGTGGAGACCGGCGCAAAGGAGACAAAGGTCCGCCTGGTAGCCTTGGGGTTATTGGGGCAAGTGCGACGTGTCGGGGCCCGGCGGCCTCGCGTGCGAGCGTACCTTGAAGCGGCCGACGTGAGCGTCCAGGTCGCGGGCGAGGTCTGCGTCGCCGGCGGCCGCGGCGTGCAGCAGCAGCTGCTCGGCGTGGAGGAGCCAGCGGCGCAGGTGGCGCACGGCGACGCCCAGGCGAGCGAGCAGGGCGGCCGCGTCGGCGCCCAGCAAGGCCCGGACGGCCGGCGAGCCGCCGCCGCCTTCCCACCGGGGGCACGCGTCCTCCAGCAACGCCTGCCGCGGCGACGGGGGGGACGTTACCAGGCTGCAGCAGCGTGCACAAACAACATCTCTGGCACGTGTCGTGACGGGCACTGCAAGATCAGCCCGTGTCCGTCCGGTGCTCGCCGAGCTGCACTGTGCTGCCGGGTTGCCGAACGAACTCGTCGTTATGAGGTCGCACTCATTATGCACAAAGTGCCCACCACACGTGAACAACAATACTTTGCTGATCTCGACAAAAAGCATAGATTTTGAATTTGCATGTTCTCCCCATGATCGCGTGGATTTTTGTCTGGGTCCTCCGGTTTCTCCCTCCACGTTTGGAATCAACATTGCGCGTTTAGACCATTCTCCTCCTCCTTCTCCTCCCACGCGTTTGTCCCACTCGCGTGGAGTCCGCTGTTCTCGTCAACCTCCTCCACACTGCCCTGTCCTGCGCCACCTCGCACCACATCGCCCCACCTCGTTGTCTGCCTTCCTCTCGATCGCTTTCCTTCCACTTGCATCGCTTGCACCTTCTGAGCCACACACACTTTTCCTGCTGTCTCTCCACATGACCGAACCGCACCAGAGTCTTTTCTCTCTCAACTTCTCTGTGATTTCTACCACCTTGAGTCTTCCTCTCGTACTCTTTGGTTCTTTCGGTAAAGTCACGGAGGTAATAAAATGAATCACGACGTTTCAATCGCAACACAAGCGGTCGTCCTCAGGCGGAAAATATAGAATCCAGCAGTGGAACTACCCGAAGGTCTAAATGCCACCCCGAACCCCACCCCATCCACCGCACATCCTCATCTCATATCCTCATCTCTGTGACTGCCATAGCGTGGTCCGCCCTCTTTATTGTGCCCCAGCACTCTGCCCCCTCCATACAACAGCACCGGCCTCACCACCGTCTTGTACCATAGACTACTACACTACACTATACACTACACTATACACTACACTATACACTACTACACTATACTATACACTACTACACGACACTATACACTACTGCACTACACAATATACTACTACACTATACACTACTACAATGCACTATAGACTACACTATACACTACTACACTATACACTACTACATGACACTATACACTACTACACTATTCACTACTACACTATACACTACTACACGACACTATACATTACTGCACTACACTATACACTACTACACTATACACTACTACACTATTGCACTACACTATACACTACTGCACTATACACTACTCCACTATACACTACACTCTACACTACACTATACACTACACACTTTTCCCATCAACCAAACTGGGACCCTCTTATCGCACACCACGCCGGTCATCTCTCGCCACTTCAGCCATCCAGCCCTTGTTCTTGTTCTCATCTCTCCTTCGAGTGATCCATCAGCACCACATCCTAGCACCCAGGTCCTTAAAGCATTTAGAGTATTTGGCTGCTATAAATGTCCATGGGATGAACCCTTTTCGTTGAGCTATCATTTGTGATAGCCAGGTGGCTTCTGAAGAAGAGCTACATAGCTCAGTGGGCCTTACCTGGTCAAATAGAAATAATAGTTAAAATAAACACTTTGACACCTAATTTGCTTGGCTATGAACAGCAGCGGCACTCATCGGCGTGTGACCCCCTCTCCTCATTGTCTCCATTCCTTAACCTGCCTCTTCCACTCCTACTCCCACGATCCTTCTCTCCGTATCGAATATTCACGACGCGCGTGCGAAACGGTGCTCCCTGGGGGGCGGGGGGCGTCGCGGTTTTAGAATTCCCCCACACGCTCTCCGCACGTGAACCCGGGCCCTCTTCGGCGGCAGCAGCTGTCGGCCCGCGGGCGCGGCGGGGCCCCGCGGTGTCGCCGCTCGGTGCGGCGGCGCGCCGGGGTCGGCCCAGCTGGGAGTTCAGCTGAGCTGCGAGGTCCGGCGAGGCGCGCGCGGGCGCATACCAAACGCGGCGAGCGCGTCCGTGCGCACGCGTAGGGACGCGCAGGGGCACGCGGGCGCGCGTTGCGTGCAAACACAAAGATCCCCCGTATAGCCTTCAACGGGCGGGGGAAGTGCTGTTAGGCACCTGCGTATGGTGCGAAAGAAGTTCAACGCACACAGCGAGTAGCACCGATGAAAGCTGGCACAGTGCACAAGGGGGGTGGGCGGCTGATGCCACGCCTGGCCGCCTTTTTGAGGCTGAGTCGACCTAGAAGAGGCCCAGCACCGGTTCAGATAATCGTCACCGGTGTTGGTCGTGAGCAGGAAACGAACTCGGGTTGCCGGGTTTAAAGCACGGCGCGCTAACCCCTACACCACCACGTCCCCAGTGGAACACTGCACACGCAGACGCGCGCACACTTGTACACACGCACACACGTACACACGCACACACGCACACACGTACACACGTACACACGGGCAGCTGCGGTGCTGTGCTATGTGGTGGTCAGCGGATGGCAACACAGCAATGTCCATTGTAGTCCTGTACTTCTACGCTCCCCGCCTTCACCAAGCCGCGCTGCCGACCAGGGCGGTGAAGTTGGGCGAAAGAGCCACGAGGGGAGGTCGTCATCCAGCAGTGGAGCGACACGGGGTTCTGCGCGTGCGAGCCACCGTCTTGGCGGGCAGGTGGCGGGCTCCCCTCGCCGTGCGTGGGGCTGCGAGGACCTTCAAGCCCGTCCCGGCTCGCGTCTCTGCGTCAGCGGATTTCAGTTTCTTTTTTTCGAGATGTAGAGGTGCGGAATTTGGGGCTTTGGCGGGGTCACCTTGTGGCGCTCTCTCTCGGCGCAGCCCGTGCCCCCGTGCCACGGGCTGCTGTCACCGTCCGTGCCAAACCCGTCACGGCGCTTCGCAGCCGCAAAGAGCCGCCACCTCGCCCGTCCGCCCGCCCTGCCGCCCCTCCTCCCGCTAAATTATACAACTTCATCAAAGTGTTAGCGACAGGGTTGTCGTCAACAACGACTTACTGGTGAGAAAAGAGCTTGCTAGCTCATCGGATTCCTCCAGCATAAATACAGATTCTGATTCTGAAAATATTCTGACTTTCATCATCATGTGTGCACGTTGAACTTCTTTCGCACCGCACGTAGCCAATCATCAGCAGCAGGAGCTCTGGACATGATTGATCCACTGCTGGATGAAGGACTCACGACAAGCCGTCGCCCGTCTCATGGTCGAGTGATGCCGCGGTGCGTGCAGATCTCATCGCGGCGGATGGACATTCATGAACGTCATCTTTTTTTTTTGTAACACCAGGCGGTATGTTTGTTGTGGGAATGTCAAAATGTAAAAAAAAAATTCTACATCTATATAAAAATTCAGGTTGAGCACCCACACCAACGTGGTCCCTGACTCGAAAGTCGTCCAACGTTATGGAGCACGTGTAATGGAGCACGTGCAATGGAGCACGTGTTATGGAGCACGTGTAATGTAGCACGTGTAATGGAGCACGTGTAATGTAGCACGTGTAATGGAGCACGTGCAATGGAGCACGTGTTATGGAGCACGTGTAATGTAGCACGTGTAATGGAGCACGTGTAATGGAGCACGTGTAATGGAGCACGTGTTATGGAGCACGTGTAATGGAGCACGTGTTATGGAGCACGTGTAATGGAGCACGTGTTATGGAGCACGTGTAATGGAGCACGTGCAATGGAGCACGTGTTATGGAGCACGTGTAATGGAGCACGTGTTATGGAGCACGTGTTATGGAGCACGTGTAATGGAGCACGTGTTATGGAGCACGTGTTATGGAGCACGTGTTATGGAGCACGTGTTATGGAGCACGTGATATGGAGCACGTGTTATGGAGCACGTGTAATGGAGCACGTGCTATGGAGCACGTGTAATAGAGCACGTGTAATGGAGCACGTGTTATGGAGCACGTGTTATGGAGCACGTGTAATGGAGCACGTGTAATGGAGCACGTGTAATGGAGCACGTGTAATAGAGCACGTGTAATGGAGCACGTGTTATGGAGCACGTGTTATGGAGCACGTGTTATGGAGCACGTGATATGGAGCACGTGTTATGGAGCACGTGTAATGGAGCACGTGCTATGGAGCACGTGTAATAGAGCACGTGTAATGGAGCACGTGTTATGGAGCACGTGTTATGGAGCACGTGTAATGGAGCACGTGTAATGGAGCACGTGTAATGGAGCACGTGCTATGGAGCACGTGTTATGGAGCACGTGTTATGGAGCACGCGTTATGGAGCACGTGTTATGGAGCACGTGCTGCCACCATTCGCCTCTCACCTGCACCGCGTCCCACTTGCGGAGCAGAGGCCGGAGCCGAGCGTGGAGCCCCCCACGCCGGGGATCCCCCTCCGCCGCCCGCACGGCGATCCGCTCCACCCGTCGTCGCCACAGCGGGAGCTCCGCGCCAAACACCTGCAGGCCGTCACACGCGCACCGCCACCGTCACCGCCACCGTCACCGCCACCATCACCGTCACCGCCACCGTCACCGTCACCGCCACCGTCACTATCACCGCCACCGTCACCATCACCGCCACCGCCACTGCCACCGTCACCATCACCGTCACCGTCGCCACCAATAAAAACCAAAGATACAAAGATCCCCCGTATAGCCTTAGTAGCACCTATGAAGGCCGGCACGGCACTGGTGTCGCTGGCCATGAACGGGAATCGAACTCGGTTCGCGGGGTTCATACCGTAGCGCACTAACCACTACACTACCGCTCCTCACTGCCACCGTCACCACCGCCAGCCACAGGCTACCACCGTCTCCACCAACCACCCACCTAGCGGCCAACCACCACCACTCCCCACCGGCCACACGTACAAATTAAACCTCACTCAGCCGATTTGTTTCCGTGTCAGCCTGTAATCATGCCTGTTAAGATTGCCATTTCCATTTTGGTTTCTCCTTGAAAGACCGTTGATGAAAATGGACGTGCCAAACGTCGTACGTCGCGCGTGACGTTTGTGTGATTTATTATTTATTTTTTTGTTTTATTTTAATGCAATTTATAAAATCAGAGGGTTATTCCTATTTTTCTGGTGGGAGTATCTGGGCAATAATGGGAAAGTTAATGGGTCAGCGATACATTATCAGGTCCTGTTTAAAAACACACGCACGATAAGAGTAATTTATTTTATGATTGTTTAAGAAAAGTAAAATGTATCTTCTTGGTTCTTTCGGTAAAGTCACGTAGAAGGGAAGTAATAAAATAATAAAAATAAAACATAATAAAATTATTTGTTATGTTTTATTTTTATTAATAAAAATATTTTATTATGTTTTATTTTTATTAATAAAATTATTTTATTATGTTTTATTTTTATTATTTTATTACTTCCCTTCTACGTGACTTTACCGAAAGAACCAAGAAGATGAATCCCTGCAGTCACGAAAGCTTTAAATCGAAAAGTAAAATTGCTAAAATACAGAGCTACTGCTGCCTAAATTGTACGCTCTGTCAAAGTCCTAAATTGAACACGGTACATTTTTATCTCTGAAGAGGCTTTCAGTGGAAGCATTTGACCTCATGTTGGTGATGTTGGTGTTGTTGATGATGTTGGTGTTGTTGATGTTGGTGTTGTTGATGTTGGTGTTGTTGATGTTGGTGTTGTTGTTGGTGTTGTTGATGTTGGAGTTGTTGGTTTTGTTGATGTTTGTGTTGTTGGTGTGTAGAGTATTTGGCTGCTATAAATGTCCACGTGATAAGCCACTTCGTTGAGCAATCATTCGTGGTCAGGTCGCTTCTGAAAGAGCTACATAGCTCAGTGGGCCTTACCTGGTAAAATAAAAAAAATAGTTTCGTTTGAATATAGTTATTACTTATTTTTAAATAATTTGTTTACCTTTGCTATACTTTGCACTCCCCGTGTTTTGCACTGTTTGTTGTCCTAACTTTACGACCCGTCCCCTGCTGGGCACCTGTGAAAAAGAGCTTCATAGCTCATCTGATTTCTCCGGGATTAACAAAGATGCTCATTCTGATGATGTAGGTGTTGTTGACGATGGTGATGTTGTAAATGATTTTGATACCGATGATGACGTTAGCCGGTGTTAGCCACTCGGGTTGCGATGGGTTTTTTTTCTCTTGTTCCACGCTGCTGCTGCTGCCGCACCGCCCTGCTGTAATGTTGCACCGATGTCTACTTTACGATATTGGCGCGTGAAATAAAGATCGATGAACCGAATGATGACGATGACGTCGATGATGGTATTCTTTGGTAACGCGGATCGTGCTGACGATGTCGACGGCTGCTTTATATTCAGTCGGCCTCTCGGGGCGCCGGCCACGGCATCACGCGTAGCGAGGAGGTGAAGGAGGCGTTCGTAGGAGCGTCCCCGACGAGGAACCCGGGGTAATGGGCGGGGGGGGGGCGCTCGCTCCTGCCACGTCGAGCACGTGCCTCTGGCCGCGAGACGTCCTTCTTATTTACGAGGGCGGTTGGAAATCATTTGCGTGTTATTTTAGGCTCGTGAAGCCGCGTCACGCTCAATAAAATATCGCGCCGTCCACACCGCCTCCGCCGCAGCAGCAGCACCGCCAACTCCACCGCGCTCGATGCCGGCTGCGGCGAGGGAGGAGTCGCTCCTCTCACGGACGGGCGCCCCGCGGCTCGTCTTCGTGCCGGGGCCTAATGGGCACTTTCACGGCCACGGCCAGGGAATCCGAGCGGCGAGGTGCGCGCGAAAAACGTGTCTGGAATCTGGCGTCAGATTTTTGTGTTTTTTCTCTCATGTCCACGACCCCCCCCCCAAACACCTCTGCCCCACACCCCCCACCCATCCCCTCTCTCCCCCCAAATAAATAAGAGATGCTGCATCTCGAATAGTCTGCGAGTTTGTGTCCGCCGTTGTGAAACACGAGCTCTGGGAAACACAACAGGGAGACGAACCGCGCGCACGCGTGGATTTTAGTAGCGCTTGCCAAACGTGCGCGTTCGTCCTGGGAAGTTTGTGATGATATGTATTTACGTCTATTTGTTATTTGCCTTCAACGATCGAGCGATGACACACGGAGCAGAATGACGGACGTTGATGAAGGCTGCGTCAAGTGGAGCGACGCCGTCGCGACACGCCGAGAGGGCCGGGATAATCGACTCGCGTGTTTTTTGTTGTTGAGATTTGGCCAGAACTGTGTCTGTTGCCGAAAGGCTCAGGGTTATAGTCATCCTCAGCAATATTACGCCTACTATTTTGTTTACCAGGTATAGCCCACTGAGCTACGAGCTCTTTTTCAGAGGCAACCATTGCACACATGATAGGTAATCGAAATGGCTGATGATATCATCATCATCATCATCACGCATGATTCTAAATGTGGAGGGGAAAACCTGGAAGGCTGTGGAGAGAACCCCACGTGACCACGGTGGGGGGAGGAGAGAGACCCAGCGAATTCCAAATATACAACAGAGATTGTCAGGGTCCGGGATCGCACCAGGCGATGGAAAAAGCATCTCAACACCGAGGCGCCCCAAACTTTCGTGTCAATATTTCATGATCTTTACCGGCATTTATCGCGACCCCCTGTTACAGACAGACGGACGGACCGACAGAGCCAACACATTGACGCTTTCCACTTCCCCATTGCGTAGTCCAATGACCCCCAGACATCAGAGTGGTCGTTCAGGGGGAGGTGGGACCCTCGTTCAGGGGGAGGTGGGACCCTCGTTCAGGGGGAGGTGGGACCCTCGTTCAGAGGGAGGTGGGACACTCGTTCAGAGGGAGGTGGGACACTCGTTCAGGGGGAGGTGGGACCCTCGTTCAGGGGGAGGTGGGACCCTCGTTCAGAGGGAGGTGGGACCCTCGTTCAGGGGGAGGTGGGACCCTCGTTCAGGGGGAGGTGGGACCCTCGTTCAGGGGGAGGTTGGACCCTCGTTCAGGGGGAGGTGGGACCCTCGTTCAGGGGGAGGTGGGACCCTCGTTCAGAGGGAGGTGGGACACTCGTTCAGGGGGAGGTGGGACCCTCGTTCAGGGGGAGGTGGGACCCTCGTTCAGGGGGAGGTGGGACCCTCGTTCAGGGGGAGGTGGGACCCTCGTTCAGGGGGAGGTGGGACCCTCGTTCAGGGGGAGGTGGGACCCTCGTTCAGGGGGAGGTGGGACCCTCGTTCAGGGGGAGGTGGGACCCTCGTTCAGGGGGAGGTGGGACCCTCGTTCAGAGGGAGGTGGGACCCTCGTTCAGGAATAATTGGCGGGGCCTGAAACGAGCGGCCAATTAGACGGTGACAGCGCCCCGGCGGTGGGGACGGTAATCTGGGGACTGATTTGCTTCTGATTACGCCGCCAGTAAAACCAAACTCCACGGAGCAAGGCGAGGCCACGTTTTCAAACTTCAATATGGTATATATATAAAAAAAAAAGTTTTGCCACGACCCGCTTTTTAGAACAAAATTGGTTTTGCCGATGATTATGATTATTAAATGATTGCAGGGAATTACCGCGGTAATGGAATTCTTGGTGGACAGTTCACGGTGTTGGAGGAACAGCGGGGGGGGGGGGCAGAGGGGAAGGGGGGGCAAGCGTGCTGAACACAAAGTAACTGAAGACTGCTTCGAAGTGGTCTTGACAGGGGGCCCCCACATTTCACCAATTAATTTTTTTCCCGCCGCACACACGGCTGCCTACTTGGGCGGGGGAGAAGAGGCTGCGTTTGTTTTGATTCCCATAAACCCAGAACCGGCAGCTACCCCCGGCCCCGGGATGGCTGAGCCTCCTCGCCAGGTTTAGTTTTCATCTCCCGTGCAGCCCCAGGCGGGCGGCGCCCCGCACGGAGCAACCAACTGCTCACCGCGCCAATAACCGCTCACCACATGCCGCAGCCGCTCACCGCGCCAATAACCGCTCACCACATGCCGCAGCCGCTCACCGCACCAATAACCGATCACCACATACCGTAACCGCTCACCGCACCAATAACCGCACACCGCATCAAGAACAACTCACTGTACGCCAAAACTTCTCACCGCACCAATAACCTCTTACCACACCAATAACTGCTCACCGCACCAATAACTGCTCACTGCACGCCACAACCACTCACCGCACAAACCCGGCGACGCGACTTCGATTCCTGCTCACGGTTAAATAACATTGGCCAATATCTGAAGTGGTGCTGCGTCTCCCCTACATTGACTCAGCCTTAAAATGATTACCTGGTGTGGTGTGTAACCATCAGCACTCGAGAGAGTGCTGATGGTTTGGTGCTGGCCTTAATAGGGTTACTCGCTAACAACACCTGCCCCAACAATCTGTGTAGGTTACACGGAGACCTCGATATTTGGATTTGTGCATTCCTCCGTGTGTGTGTGTGTTTATTATGGGTGTGTTTGTAACTTTGCACGTATGTCTGGATGTGTGTTTGTGTGTGTGTGAGGACGTGTGAGATGCGCGTGTGTGGAGCGGCGGTGTAGCATTCAGCGCGCGCTGCGCTACGAAACCCGGCGACCCGAGTTCGATTCCCGCTCACGTCCGACGATTATCTGAACCGGTCATGGGACTCCCATAGGTCGACTTAGCCTCAAATGAGTACCTGATGCGGTGTGTAAACGTCGCCAATGGGGAGAAAAAGGCGGCCGGGCGTGGTGTTGGCCACCCACCCCCTCGTGTGCTGTGCCGGCCTTCATAGGTGCTCGCTAACAGCACTCGCTGCAACAGTTAACGCCACGCGGGCCGCCAATCCGGCGAGACGTCACGGTGTCTCACCCCAGCAACATCGGCAACATCATCATCATCATTGGCTCATGCCGCAATCGGCTGCTGAGAATGAAGGCCGCGGCAGAAACATGGCAAGATAAATAAATAAAGCATATTACAGATTTGTTTAAACCGCGGGGGCCTGCAGCAGCATTTGCTTGGCAGATGTGGACTACAGTACTCGGGGCGGTGAAAATGACACGAGGGGGTGGCGGGGCGGGGGGGGCAGTGGTGGGGGGGGGGTAGTGGACGGAGTGGGGGGCCTGAAAGGGGGCGGCAGGGAGGGGCTGGCGGAGAGGCTGCCACGTCCCACGGCATCGAGCGCACAGCGCTGCCGCAGACACGGGAGTGTAGTTGTGCCCGCACGCACATCTTCTCCAGGAACACCCCGCGATGAATGCCAAGTGGCAATAAAAGGGGGTTTAGCAGTAATGCTGAGGGGTTGTCTTTTTTTCCCTTCCTCGGCCCGGCGCTGGCCGCTGGAATTGTTCCTCTCGGTTTTGCGCCGCGATTTAATGAGCAGCGCGAGCGGAGGAGCGCATTCCTGCAGCTACGCAAAATCCCCCTCTCTTTGCTCTCTCTTTGCTCTCTTTGCCAATTAAAACATTTCCAAGGGCATTATGGGTAGTAGTGGTAGTAAGGAGAAAGAAAAAACACCCCCTCCATGCGGGGATTGTTGGCACGGAACGTCGTACCCATGGCGACGCGCAGAATGGTAAAGCGGGCGGGCGGCTTGAGAAAGTGGGTGGTGGGTGGGGTGGGTGGGGTGGGTGAGGTGGGTGGGGTGGGGGGCCCTCTGGCTTGGAGAACCGTCCGACGGAGTGGGGAGCATCGCGGGGGTCAGTCATGGCACGGAGCGATCAGCGCGAATCGGCCCGCGAGTTTAATATCCTCTAAATCCCGTTCCCACTTTAGGACGTCTCCGCGTCCGCGCCAACTTGTCGCTTCGCGTCCCCCGTCGCCGGTGTCAGGCCCCTTGCTCGTAGCTTGCCGCCGAAGGGTTCCGGTGAAGTTTGGTTTTCGCTTTGGCGAGATGCTGAGATGACGTTGCGGGGAAGCGACGCGGGCGGTGGCGGTGTGAGCGGGTGAGGAAGAGACTCCGTCCCGTGACGGTGGCGGTGTGAGCGGGTGAGGAAGAGACACCGTCCCGCGACCGAAAAACTTTAATTAAAATGTTTTGCGAAGTAGGTGGGCGTCAAGCGGGCCTGTAACGATGCATGGCTGCGGGCTCCTGACCCCCACCCACCCACCACAGCGAGTCCCAGACACCCCACGGTTTTCGGGTCCAGGAGAGGCGACACGCTCCAGGGTCTGCGGAACACCCCTGACCCTGACGCAAACTCTCACCCAAGATATCCATGGGACCCAAGATGTCCACCCACGGCAGGATAAATCCTGCCAGATAATCTCCATTTCGACGAGTTGTTACAGTGGCAGGGAAGACATCTGCCTTGGAAATGGGACGATGAAGTCAGCTCACGTGCCGCTGCTAGATGGATTGCTACAACGCAGCGCCAACGAGAGGTGGCCACAGCTTGGGGGGGGCCTGTGGCCAGCAGTGGATAGATCATGGCTGACGACGAAGCTGCTGGTGATGAGCTTGAGTAATTTATTTTCATCGCGATGACCAAAGCGCAGCTTTCGCGGGAGGGGGGAGGCCCCCTCACGTTCGCGAATGGCGAAGGCGAGGCGAGCACCGCACGCACGTGGCACTCAATCCCCGAATTCGCCGGTCTCGCCGGCGCCGTTCGTTCCGCGGCGGCTGACAGAGGAGGAGCGGCGGCAGCGGCGGCAGCTTCACCGCGGCACAGGCGGCAAAAACCGGTGGGAGGCACGACGCCGACTAGTTTCGCCGATCGTCTCGTTCGGCGTGTGCAACCTTCCGTGACTTTGATGGACGACCGCGGTGCGTCACGAGACGAGTCCGGCCTTCATCAATATCAATTTGCGGCGGCTAACTGTCGTGGGAGGGAATTTTGTTCCAGATTTCTAATCAAATCCTGCTAACCACTAAAATCGCTCCGCCGCTACGGAAAACTTCATTAGGGCCCCGCGCCATCGCGCGCCCGCTCCATCGCGCAGGTATCGGGCAATCTGCGTCGTGCATTAACGATCAAGCGGCACGATGAATTGCAAATGGACTTTGGGAACTTGCGCAACGTTGCCCATCTCATTTATCTTCCCCCGGAATAATTTGATTTCGCTCTCGGCTACGAGCCACGCCGCCTCTCAACGTCCCGTCAAACGCCGCGCCCTCCCCCCCGCTCGCTGCTCCGAGCGCACGAGCGTTACGTTTCCGCGGACGGGAATCAATTTGCGCCCCTCCCCCGAACATCAGCCACGCAGCTCGCAGGCCCGAGCATCGCGTTAATTACGCCCGACGATGGAGACGGTCGCCAACATTTTTTTTTCTGCGAGAAGAAAAGAAGGAGAGAGAGAGAAAAAAAATAGAAAATTGGCATTTACTTATTTAATTAAAAACAAAATCTTCATGAACACAAAGTCGGCTAAGCGTGAGGCACAGGTTTCAGGGTTGAATTGCGCCACACTCCAACCGCTGCCTCACGCGCCGAGGATTCGGGGACCGGCCGATGGAATCTGACTTGACGAGAATCGTCCAAAAGGGTTCTCCGTGTTTAGATTCTCCGCGATGGCTGATGCTGATGCGGAGCAACGAATGAGGCGATTGCGTCAGGAGTGGTGGATTGGCACATCTCCACCACTACGGTGATGCCTCCTCCTTCGCGTTCGTGAACCGGGTACCGAGTCCACGTTACACGATGGTGAATGGGGCGTTGATTTCACATTACACGATGGTGAACGGGGCGTTGATTTCACATTACACGATGGTGAACGGGGCGTTGATTTCACATTACACGATGGTGAACGGGGCGTTGATTTCACATTACACGATGGTGAACGGGGCGTTGATTTCACATTACACGATGGTGAACGGGGCGTTGATTTCACATTACACAATGGTGAACCGGGTACCGAGTCCACGTTTCACGTTCCGCGGTGCTGTTCTAGGTGGTGACCACAGTCGCCACACACTGCCGCAGAATTTTCAATCTTCCATTGATTCATCATCACGATCAAGTATCACCACATCTGCTGCTGACATTATGGGTGTGTGGATGCGTTTTTCGAATGTCAGAATCAGAATATTAATTTATGTTTATATCTATATGTACGTACGTTGAACTTCTTTCGCACCGTACGTAGCCAACCGTGCTAATCGGAGGTTGTTGCCCATGAACCTCGTTGAAGATCAAATCCAGGGGACCATCTGCGTTGTCGGCTCTTTCACGGAGTGCTTGTGACATCTTGTGAACTCCGTTTGGTTTTCCAAGCATCATCGTCGTGCATCGCTGAAGGGTGCACGAGGGGCGGTGGTGAGGGAGGCTGTTGAGAGCCTCGTTCGACTGAGCAATGGGCAGCACCTCATCGGCTCCTCCGCATCAGAATAAGAATATTTATTAATTTATACCGCAGGAGGAACCCGGTGAAGCTATAAAGCTCTGTTTTTCCACAGATGTCCAGTAGGCGCAGGGGCTAAGAAGGTTACAACAACAAAGAATAAAAAACAAAACACGACAGCAGTGCAAAGTGCAAAGGGAAAGGTAAACAAATCACCCCAAAAACATACAAATAAAAACTAAAAAACCATCCCCATCCTACCAGCCCGTGCACACAAATGTACACTCCCATTACGTACGCTGGTGTCACGACAGGTCAAGCACGAATGACTTCCCAAAAAGCGGCAATTCCGTTGTTGTTTTTTATCAAACCGTGATGGGTTGGGATGAGCGCGAGGCTACAAGGGGAAATTCTGGCCACTAAACGCCGGCGACCGCTCCGTGATTAACTTTGAGAGGGGGCCCAATGGCGGGCGTTGGTATTGGATTGTAAGGGTTCCTTCCCTCGACCCTTTTACCACCAAAGACAAAGACCCCCGTATAGCCTTAACAGACTGTCGGGGCAAGTGCTGTTTGCGAGCACCAACGAAGGCCGGAACGGTACACGAAGGGGGTGGGTGGCCAACAACACGCCCGACCGCCTTTGTCTCCCCAGTGGCGATGTTTACACACCGCATTAGGTACTCATTTGAGGCTGAGTCGACCTAGGGGAGGCCCAGGAACGGTTCAGATAATCGTCACTGGTGTTGGCCGTGAGCGGGAATCGAATCCGGGTCGCCGGGTTCCTAGCGCAGCGCGCTAACCGCTGCACCACCACTCCCCACCACGACCACCACCCACGCCCGATGAGGGCAAACGCACCACTCTTATCCCACCTCTCGGTCATTTCAGTTCTGTTTTCTTTCTCTTCTTAAATGTGGCGTACGGAACGTGAAGCTAAGCCCGACGTTAAAACGAATAAAACTTATTGCGTGCATTCGCCACCCCCCATACCCGCGGGGGAATACGCGTAGCGACGTTGTCGCTTGAATCGTTTAAATCACAGGACGGGAGTCATCTTCAGCCTCGACAGAGCGGACGATCAGAATTTACCGCATTCTGCGGGTCCAGAAAGGATGACGCCCGGTGCCGATGAAAGTTCTCGAGATCTGGTCCCTCACGCACGCACTGCCACATTGTCAGCCGCAACTATTGCTTTCAAGCACAGCGGAAGTTAGAAAGTTCCTCGCTTATATTTCCGGAGAGTACGGCACGGCAGTGCCCCGAGGTACGTCTCACCCCGCTAACCTGTCTCGCAAACACGTCGTCGCTCTGTGGACGCTGCCGCCACCACCACGTGATTTTGCGTCGCCTCAACCCCCTTCCCACGCACACTTAGGTCGCCAACAGCATCTTGCGCCCTTGACCATTATCTGTCGCCTCTCGGCTTTCGCCTTCACCCACCCACCACCCTGTAAGTAAATCCGCTTCGATCGACGTCGCTTCGATATTCGTCGTCACACAATGCAGGAATGCTCCCCCCACCCCGCCCGACGTCAACCGGGGGAATAACTGCGATGATAAATACGAGACGCCCTGCATCCCCCGCGTTCATCCGTGACCCCCCCCCCCACCATCTCCATCCCCTTGCTTCGTGACCCCGCTCCGCTCTCGTACCCCCCCCACCCCCCTACGTCCCCGGCGTTCCCCGCGGGTCCCTCCACCTGGAGGACGAGACGGCAAAGCCACGGCGGCTCTTGGGAGCGATCGGGGGGCACGCGCATCTGTTGACAAACCGCGGGGACGCGGAGGAGGCGAGGGGCGAACGGTGCGCTCGCAACATGCAAATGAGCCGTGCCATCGTCTCCGTGTCCAGGAATTCCCAGGGGCCTCGCCGCGCGTTGAACCCCCCGGCTCCCTCCCCCCGCCCCTCCCGCCTCCCTCCCTGCCGCCCCCCCCCTGGCTCCCCCCTCCACCCACCGCTCCCGAGCCGCGCCAATCAGGCCCGGCGAGCCGGCGCGCGCACAGAGAGGCGTCGGCGCTGACACAAAGCGGCCCTGACAGCTATTTTTCTGCGCGGCCGCATTTGCATGAGTTCCCCCCTGATTAAGTCGCCGGACAATGAATGGTGAGCGCAGTCTTTATTCTAATGAGGTGCGTGTCAAGGTCAATGGGAGGGATGCTGACGAGGTGGTGTGGTGGGGGGGGGGGGTGGCTCCTTCTCTGAGCCAGGCGCTCTCTCGCTCTCTCTCACGCGGCGGGCCTCACTCGCGCTCATGGCCACAAACGCTCGCCGTGAACACCGCACGCGTGCGCTCGTGCGTGCGCTCGTGCGTGCGCTCGTGCGTGCGCTCGTGCGTGCGCTCGTGCGTGCGCTCGTGCGTGCGCTCGTGCGTGCGCTCGTGCGTGCGCTCGTGCGTGCGCTCGTGCGTGCGCTCGTGCGTGCGCTCGTGCGTGCGCTCGTGCGTGCGCTCGTGCGTGCGCTCGTGCGTGCGCTCGTGCGTGCGCTCGTGCGTGCGCTCGTGCGTGCGCTCGTGCGTGCGCTCGTGCGTGCGCTCGTGCGTGCGCTCGTGCGTGCACAGCAGCAGCAACAACAACGGCCGTGACGTCACCACGGAGCTTGTGCCAGGCTAGGTGCACCTTGAGGCCACGCGAAGTGTCGGCAGGAGGTCACACGGGACAGACCCAGGCGCCATGGGTTGACCGACCGAGATGACTTGCAGAAGCATCACCTGTGCTCCCCGCTGTGCCAACTCGCAGCGTATTATCTGCCCCACGCTCGTTGTTGTGAGCGTCGCTCCTCCGCCCTCTGTTGTTGCTGGAGGGCGACTGCCTCCAACTACCCAGTAATACCCTTCACAAGCCTCCTCCTCCTCCTCCACAGAGGCTGATCATGACACCACTGGTACCAGTCACCGGCAAGTCCAATCAACTCCACATCCTCCCGTACCACATCAGCTCTTCTCTTGTCTAGCCCGTGCCACGCCCCGTGTGTGTGCGTGTGGGGCAGTAGCACTGCGGCTAGCATGCTGCACTATGAACCCGGCGCTCCGAGTTCAATTCCCTTTCACGAACAATAACAGTGGCGAATATTTGAACCGGTCCTTGGTCTCCCCCAGGTCGACTCAGCCTCAAATGAGTAGCGAGTGTGGTGTGTAAAACATCCCCACTAGGGAGACAAAGGCGGCCTGGGGCGGTGTTGGCCACACACCCGCGCGTGTGCCGTGCCGGCCTTTATAGGTGCTCGCTAACAGCGCTTGCCCCAACAGTCTGTTAAGACTACACGGGGGATCTTGGTCTTTGTGCACACACGGCCAGCGGGCAGCACTATCATCATCCTTCCTGTTGGCATTTCGAGATTTTAAAGTCATCGCAGACGAAGATGCACGTTGCCATCATCATCTTCATCATCATAGGACAGTTTCTATCCACTGTTGGACGAAGATCTGCCCATGCCGATGCCACCCATCCCTCCTGGCCCAGCACCGCTACCGCTCCCATTTCACTCCTGCGCATGAGCTGATATAACGCTCCATGTCCGTGGCGGCCCATTGCGTGTCTCGGTGTAATAACGTTTTAATTCACAGTTCCTTGAGCAGTGGCCCAAAAGGCTGATTGGCGCTCAAGGTCGCAGGGCAGTCGCGAGCTCGCGCGTTTGTCGAATTGAGCGAGGTTATTATCGTTGTGGGGGGGGGGCAAGAGACGACGATGAGAGGAGGGAATTCCACAGTGGAGCAGTGCAAGGGAGGAAGCAGACAGAGAGGTGTTGTGACCTGCAGTGTGGTGAGCGAGTGAGTTCGTGGGCGAGTGAGTGGGTGAGTGAGTGGGTGAGTGGGTGCACATGGCCTGGCACAGGCCATGTCACTTAGTAGCCAATGGCGGGTATTGGTATTGGATGAGTGGGTAGGTGAGTGAGTGAGTGGGTGAGTGAATGATTGAGTGGGTGGGTGGGTGAGTGAGTGAGTGGGTGGGTGCATGGGTGGGTGAGCGAACTAGAGGGTGGGTGAGTCAGTGCTCGAGTGGGTTGGTAAGTGATTGAGTGGGTGGGTGAGTGAGTGAGTGGGTGGGTGGGTGAGTGAGTGCGTGAGTGCATGAATGGGTGGGTGAGTGAGTGAGCTCCTGTGACCTGCAGTGTGGCGGCTGAACAGTGCGGAGACAGCCAAGTCTGACGTGACGCTACAGGAACAGTGCTGTCCCACGTGACACTACAGGAACAGTGCTGCCTCAACGTGACACTGCAGGGACAGTGGTGCCTGGATGTGGCACAGAGGGACCAGACAGGCCTCGACGAAGCAGGGCATGAACGGTCGTTCCTGGCTCGGTGGATTTTGGGTCAAACCCTCGAGGGTTGCCCGGCGCGTGAGGATGCGGAGTGGCGAGCCGGCGACGCGCTCCCTCGCAGTTGAACAGCGATAATCGGCCGCGCACGTGTCCACAGGCGTCGCCAATGCAAGTGAGAAGCAGAGGCCCCGAGCGGTGCGGGTAGCAATCTTGGGCCACGAAAGCCACGCGCGTGTGAATCGCGGCACGCGCCGAGCTGCTGCTGCAGCCCGCCGCCGCTGCTCTCCAGACAGAAGGCAGGCACCTCCGGGTTTCTCTTCTAGGGCTACTATGGGGGGAGGCCGCTCCCAGCGCCACGGCGTTTACCGTCGGAGTTTGGGTTTATGCTGCGGTGGCGGCGGCGTCTCAATGCGATCGCGGCCCAAGGCGCCGTGCGCGCAGAAGCGGCGGCGATGGTCGCTTTGCACGGAGGGGCGGTGAGCCGGCGGCCGCTCTGCGAGCCCACCGCTCCGTGTGAATCTTGCGCGAGTCTGCGCACCGCTTACGTAGTAAGCCTCGCGTGTGAATCTTGCGCGAGTCTTCACACCGCTTACGTAGTAAGCCTCGCGTGTGAATCTTGCGCGAGTCTTCACACCGCTTACGTAGTAAGCCTCGCGTGTGAATCTTGCGCGAGTCTTCACACCGCTTACGTAGTAAGCCTCGCGTGTGAATCTTGCGCGAGTCTTCACACCGCTTACGTAGTAAGCCTCGCGTGCGAGGATCGACGCCGAGGGCGTGAAATTCACGCTGCGCCTTCTCACGTGTGTGTGGGTACACGTACAGAGGAAGATGAGGATAATCGACAGGGAAGTGGCCTTAATTTGTCTGTGAACAATGGGGGGGGTGGGTGGGGGCGGTGGGGGGTAGGGGGGTGGAAGGTGACGTGGGGGGGGTGGAAGCTGATGTGAGGGAAGGGAGTTGACGCTGCTGTCAAATTAGTTCACAACGGAATCGTGTTGGTGTTTGCAAACTTCCACGCGCACGCACGCAAGCACGCACGCGCAGACTCTCGCAAGCATATTCGGGCCATACCGCGCGTCGAGCAAAACGTCGGCACGATGTCTGACGTTTTGCTCGAGTTCCCCAAAGAAGCTCGCAGCACGCGCAGCCTTCGAAGCGTCGGACATCGTGCCGGACGGCGGCGGAAGAACGCATCGGCAGGGAGCCACACGGCGACTTCTCAACAAAAGGATACGAATCTCAATACCATCTCTCAGCTGGTTGAATAACGGCCACTTAAGTGCACACAGAGCGTGCATCATACGAGCTCCACGTTTCTTCCTCCCATCGGCCCACGTGACGGTGGCGGCCAAATTAAGTCTCCCTCCTCTGCCTGTGTCCAGTCTACCAGGTGAGGCTCACTGAGCTACATATTTCAGAAGCGACCTGACCATAGATGATAGCTCAACCAAGTGGCTTATGGTCACGTGGAAATTGATAGCACACAAATACTCTAAACGCACGTGGATTATATATGTGGAGGGAAAATCCAGAGGACCCGGAGAAAAATCCTCGCGAGCATAGGGAGAGAGAGACATGCAAACTCCAAATATACAGGCGCCAGAGTCAGGATCGAACCCACGACCTCCTGTATACCAGGCGAGGTAGTTAACTTTCTCGCCGCCGTGGTGCCCCCCTCTGCCGCTCCGCATCCTTATCCGGCGCGAAATTAACGCGGCGGAACGAGACCTGGCGGCGGAGAGAATGTTCAACGACAGCGCCCGGCGCCTTTGCAGTCTCCAGCGCAGCGCCGGGGCGAGGGTGGTGCAGCCGGGTTAAGGGTTAAAGGTTAGCGCCAGGGCTGCGCTCGTTTGTCCCAGGATCGTCGGCCGCTTTGGCGCGATTCAGAACTGACTGAAGCCGCGTTCGGGTGCTCAGTGCTGGGCCGGTTGGGCGGCGAGGGGAGGGGGGGGTTGGAGCGGTGGAGGCAAAGGAAATAATTTGCTGGGGAGGGGGGGGGGGGTGGAAACTCGCCGCTGGATGAAAAATGGAATCCGCGCAAACCTTGGGATGACCTCAGAAAATATATTCGGCGAGCCAAGTGCTACAGTGGCCGCATTGACGAGGAGGTGGTGGAGAAACGCGGGTCCGCGGAGTCGGAATGAAAGGGGAGGCGGCTTCAAAGGCGCCCGACCGCCCCGGCGCTTGAACCGGAGCCGAGCGAGCGAGCGGGGGGACGGCGTCTCCGCGTCCTCGTGGCGATGCTCCGCGATGGACGCAGAGCCGCGGCCGCGATGGACGCGTCGCCAAATTCCTCGCCGCGGCCGAAAAGCTCGCGGGGATTCACGCAAAGCGACTTGACGCGGAGACAACGGCTGGGCGAGGTTCCCGCGCGATTCGCGGGCGCGATTGTAGCTGGGGAAGGGTCGTTGCCCAAAACGTCACCGATTTTTAAGATGTTTCCTTCTTGAGGAATGTGTTTATTTTGCTACTATTCGGTGAGTATTCCTCCTTCCACCGCCCGGTTTTCATTATTATTTTGTTTCCGACCAAATAGTCATGCCCCCCCCCCCCCACCTGGGTTAGGGTGAGGAGTTAGGGGTTATGGGTAGACGCTGCATGGGTTAGAACAGATTGAGCACCGGAGTAAAGCCGCATTGAAAGCCCAGCGAGTCTGGAAAGTGGGCTGACGTACCAACGCGTTTAGATTTTACACCAAGATTGTCTTGTCGCAGAAAAAAATACGAGCACCAAATACGGAGTAGGGACGATGATCTTTACCGGAATATTGGCTCCTGGCGCAGTCCTCAGGGACTGATTACAGGGTCCGGGGGACACAGATAATAAACTAAACTATTTTATTTACCAGGTAAAGCCCACTAAGCCATTAGCTCGACCTGGCCATACATGATAGCTCATCGAAGTGGCTTGTATCATCATCATCAAACGTGGGAATTTATAGTAGCAGCCAAATCATCTGAACGCACCTTTCTAAGGAGGGCAAAAACCGGAAAAACCGGAGGAACCCGTGATCAAGTATCCACCTTTTTTTTTCTCTACACACTCGGTGAAAAAAATCTAACTTTTCCAAGATCTCTCGCCGTGCACCGCTGACAGCTCTCGCACCAAGAGTCTCGGGCACGCGGTCGATTGTTGTCCACAGCGTCACAGGCCCGGCGCGCGGACCGCGTCCGCCGCTGTACTGCGCCCGTACGCTCCCCTGGCCTCGACGCTCCCCCGGCCTCGACGCTCCCCCGGCTGCCTTCGCCGGGCCGGCACCGGCGGGCGCGGCCAAGCACGGGGCGTGCGGGGGGAGGCCTTCATCCAGCAGTGGATCGACGGGAACGGCCACCGTGCGTGTTCGTACAAAGAAGAACGAAGCCACGCCTGATTCGCGCCGCAATGAGGGGCGGCGCGGGGGGCCGTCTGGGTGACGGCGCGGCCAGCGGTGATTGGGAGGCGGAACTCGGTGGGAATCGAGAGGGGGGTGTGGATGGGGGGGTGAGGGGGAGGGGGCGGCACATCACAGCAACACCTGGGCCGAGCGATCCACGTTTCGACTTCACACTCGTCGACCTCAAAGAGTAAAACTAATCATCGAACGTCCGCCGGCTCTCGTCCGCGGCAGCTCTTGAGGGGGGAGGCGACGATGCACGGGGGGGGGGGATGAAGAGCGAGCGGGCGGCGCCTGCTTTGATCACGGCTCCGTCGACGTATCCAGATAGGAACACATTTCTTAATTTTTTTGTTGTTCTAAGTTTGTGGTTCCTGATTAAAAAAAAAAACTTGCCCATCTGCTCGGTTTGTCGAGCTTCGGTAAGAATCTCGCGGAACTCGCGTCACGGCGGAGCGCGAGAATTAGACGTGCCGCGCGTTACCGTGGCAACCCGGGGAGAGACCTCGGTGGCCGAGGTTACCGTGGTGATTGTGGCAACCACGGTAGCCACGATGACTGTAGTTACCATGACAACCGTGGTAACCATGACAAGGCGCTCTCTAAAAGACCACCGTGACCACAGAAATGATGAGCAGCGCAGTAACCATGACAATTATATCGACTGCGTTGACCGTGACAACCAAAGTATCCATGACAATCACGGTAACTATGACGACCATGGTAATGATGACCACAGAAACCATGTATGGACTGTATGTTGAACTTCTTTCGCACCGTACGTAGCCAACCGTGCTCATCGGAGGTGCGTATGTAAGGAAACAAACTAAACACAAAAAAGCAGTTCGAAAGAACGACCACGGTGACTTGTGGTAACCGCGACGACCACGGCGAGCGTGGGGCTGGGGGGGGCGGTGGGGGCGGTGGGGGCGGGTAAATCGCCAACGTTGACAAAACGTCGTGAAGCTGGGAAGACGATGAGCGACGAGACGCGGTTGCTACGTTTTGAATAAAGTGTCGCTCACGGACGGCGGCGTTCTCACGACGGGTGAACGAGAGGTCGCCGGTTCCACCTCTCGGCACGGCAGGTGAAGCAGCGGCGGCGGCTTCTTCAACCTTCACCGCCCGCACCTCCCACTCCCGCTTCCACTGCCCCCCCTCTCCTCCATCAGCCGCACCGGGCCGCCACGCGCCGATTGACGCGGAGACACCGGCGGTGGCGGCTCGGTGTGTCGGCGAAGCGGCGCGGCTGACCCGCCGTGACACCCCCCGAGAAGCGCCGGGGCGATCGCGCTGATCGTAGAGAGAGGCGGCGTCGACCCCCCCCACCCCAATGCCGCCCCCCTCCCCCCTCCCCCCTCCCCCCGGCCAACTGATTGCGCTGAAACAATCCTGGACGCTCGGAGTAATCAGCCGTGGTGATGAGGCCCAATCAGCGTGCATGGCGACCGGGCCGCGTGCGACGCTGCTACGGGTGGCACGACCCCTCGGGGCGAACGAGCGGCGTCGTGCGGAACCGCGCACCGCCCCTGCCAGGCGGAGCGTCACGGCTATTTAGCGCAAAGCGCCGAGTGGCCGGCGACAAACGGCACTGTGGCAGGTGTGATAGACGAGATGACCTCACCCGATTCAATGCAACGTAATTCACCCAGGACGATGCTTGCACTGAGTAAGGTCATCGTTATGATTATTATGAGAACCTGCGGCAAGAGATGACAACGACGACAGTGATGATGATGATGATGGGAGGAGGTGAATTCCAGAGTGCAGCAGCAGTGCACGGAAAGCAGCAGACAGAGAAGTGTTGTGGCCGGAAGTGTGGTGGGTGGGTTGGGTGAGTGAGTAAATGGATGGGTGGGTGGGTGAGTGAGTGAGTAAATGGATGGGTGGGTGAGTGAGTGGATGGGTGAGTTGGTGGTGAATGGGTAGATACGTGTCTGCTGCTGTGTCTTGTGCAGGGCTTTGAGAGCCTTGATTAAAGCTGCTTTATACGTGGTATTATTATTGTTGTTGTTGTGTTGCTGTGAGCTGCAGTGTGGTGGACGAACACAGCGCGGTGTGCCTGGCAGAACCAGCGAGTGACGCTCACGGGAGCAGTCACCAAGAGCAGCAGTCACCACGGGAGCAGCAGCAGCAGCATCATCAACGTAAGAGCGATGACGGGACACGGGCATTGCGTCCATAAGGCCACGTGGGCGGGCGCTCGCGTGGGGACAGATCCCTGACCTTGAGGAGGCTCTGGTGGTGCCGTGGGGACGCGAGGGGGCCCCACCCAGCCGCCCCCGCCAGGGCCTCGTCCACGTTGCACAACCAGGCCCAGAGGTCGCGCATCGTGGCCTCCTCCTCCTCGTCCTCCTCCTCGTCCCCCTCCTCCGTAGAGACGGCGATGTCGACTTCCTGCCACTGCAGCCGCTTCTCGGATGCTTCCGGGCCATTTTCCTACCACAAAGACAAAACAATCGAGTTGACAACCCGTCCCTGACTTAGTCTGAGTTACTGGGCTAGAGGTTTTTTTTATTTTTATTGAAAAATCGAATGGACAGATTCATATTCCTTGGGTGCTCCTAGAAACGTTAACTCACTTGGGAAGAGGATCAAAATGCACGCTCCCTTTACACATTTTTTGAACAGATGTATGGAGGGCACCCGAGAAAGAACGTCCAACGTGCACAGGAGCCCGATGGATTGTTTCATCGCCAGACTGACATGATGACGGCCTGGGGAGGCCTTCATTCAGCAGCGGATTGATCCATCGCCACGGCGAAACGTCGTTTGGGGCGCGTTCCCTACGTTGGCTGCCACTCCATGGGTAGTCTCGACCTCCGGCCACCGTTCCCCCCCGTACCCAAAGCCCCGTTCACTTTGCTTAACGCTCAATGTGGCGATGTCTCTCATCAAGGTGCTCGACTTTCTGTCTCTCAGTGCGATTCTGTGCTTCCCTGCGCACATTTGTTTTTTGTAGCCGTGTCACTTTCCTTGTCAACGTCCGTATTTCTGAACCACGTGTTCTGGCGGGCAATATGTACATTTGATGTCGAGCATTCCAGCAGCGCCACCACCCGACACAGCCAATCAGCAAGGTTTGTCACGTAGACGAAACGTGCCAATTCGTGACTAGTTCAGCACACCGGTGTGTTGGCGAGAAAAGCCCCGCCTTAGATTAGCTCGGCTGGCTATGTACGGCGCGAAAGAAAATTCGACGCACGTGCGGCGTTCTCGGAGAGACTCGCGGGCGAGCGAGAGGGGAGGAAGCCGCGGGCGTATATTTATTTTAACATCGGCGCAACGGCGAGCGCGCGCGGGCAGGAGGACCGAGGATCAAACGGACGTCCGAGCGGGGGAGACGTGGAAATTTCAATCACTCGTGAGAAAAAAAAAACGAAATTATCTTGCGAAGACGCGGAAAGCTTTCCACAAAATTAGGGGCTCGGAATGATCACACGCATGAAAGAAATGCAAATTGAACGTCGCGGAGAAGGGGCAGCCTCAAGGAGGAGCTGACGGCGCATACGGATTAGAGCTTAGGACGGCGAGCGCGGGGAGGAGGAGCGAGGGGGGGAGAGCGTGGGTGGGGGGGGGTGGCGAGGGGGGGTAGAGGGAGACAGGGGCCGCTCACAACGTACCACTTCGCATGAGGCTTAATTTCAATTCTTCCCGTTCGATTCAGTTTGTCTCTTATTGTTTTTTGTTGTCACGATTATTGACATTATTATTATTTGTATTGTTCGGTCAAATGGACGAAACAAATGCAGACGGGGGATGCGCGTGGCCGAGGTCATGAAGGCAGCGGGAGAGTTGAACTGCGACGGACGGACGGACGTTGAGCGCCGTAGCATCGTGGTACCGCTTTCACGCAGCACTGAACTGATCGTGGCTGATGATGATTCCCCAGGTTGACCAAATGGCTTGCAAGTGGCTTGCGATTAATTTGATCTTTTTAGGAATTTCCATTGAACAGTCTGCCATTTAGCGAAGCCTGTTTTCCTTTTTGTTGTTTTCGTTGGCCAATTTAAGCGTTTGAAGCGGCGGTAACCCAACGCGGCCGTTCGCCTCGCGGGCCGCTCGGCCTGCGCCGGCTCAGGGGGCCCTTAATTAGCTCCAGCTGTTTCGCGCAGCGCCGGACAGTGGCGGCGGTGAGGAGGAGGAGTGGCGCTCGGGGTTTCTGCATTCCAATCAGGGCCCCGGCGGTCGTAATCGAGTTACAATTGTTCCGTATCGATGATCACAATCAGTCGGGAAGGGAGGGGGGGGGTCCTCGGATCGTGGCTGATGTCGAACGGTCGAGGGGAAATATATTTCTTTTAATTAAAAAATTGTTTCAAAAAAAGTTTCAGTTTTTGCGCACTTAGGGTCTGGCCGCAATAATTACTGACAAACAGTCACCGGCTCACAGTTGACACAAAAGGATATTAATCAGCACGTGCTCACTCCCAGGGCCACGGAAACGATTGAACGGGCGATAGGATTTCCCCCACGTCCCGGCGGGGGAGGGCCTTGCCCGTCCCGCGTTTACGACGCTGTACAGCGGTGCGTCTGGCTTAAGCAGGGGGGTCGCAGACGGCAGCTGAACTCCGAACGGAGGCATTTCTTTTCGTTTTGCTGTAAAATTGGAGGAGTTAAGGAAAACTTTGGAATGAGCGCAGTCGTGCCAGTCGTGGCCGTCTCGTTAAAATTGGTTGGGAATTTGTTGGGAGTGGGGGGCCCGTGGGGTGGGGGGGGGGCGCAGCGGGCGGGCGCCGCTTCATTGCCGCGTTACCTGCGGCTGGTCGGGCCTCGTCCCCTCCGTCCTGGTGGGGTCGTCTCCGGGGATGTCGCCGCCGGCGGGGCGACGGCCGCCCCCGTCGCCCCGCGCCCCCCGCGCCCCCTCGCTCAGCTCCCGCCACAGGCGCTCCACGCGCTCCAGCTCGCCCTTCAGGCCTGCGGGGCACAGCGAGCGAGGGTGGCTTCGGAAAACATCGCGAATCAATATTTCATTACGGGCTTAATCTCGGCCGGGGCAGAGAGCGTCTGGCGACAAATTAGCGCTGGTTAGGGCGAGATGCTCGTGATTAGAGGGCTCACGCCCTGGCGAAGGAGTCATTTCGCCCGATGCTATGCGGCCGCATGCCTCCCCGTCGCGTGGACAAATTGCGTCGGACGAAGGCGGCATCTTCGCTCATTAATTCGGAGGCCTCGTGCAAAGAAAAAAAAAAACACGGGGATCTGTTGCAATTTATAGGGTTATCACCCCAGGCGCGAGGCAGCTAAATTGTTTCTGATTCTCCTGTCGGGCACCGAAGAGCGTCGTGGGAGAGGCCACTCGTGGGCCTTGCCGGGGGAGAAACGCAACGGGCCGCTCGGGCGAGCGCGACAAATCTCGATTAAGCCTCCAATTAGCGACGAGTGGAGACCGCGGCCGCCGCGCCATGGAGGAGGAGGAGGAGAGATTCGGTTTTGCCTCCCCGGTAGCGAGCGAGCGGGATTAGTGTCGACAACTTACAAATCACGGACGCTTGCGCCCAGCGGGACTTTTTTTTAGGAGCGCACTCATTCCTTTTTTATATTCACCGTTAATCACTGCGGTGGGAAAATTGAAACGACATCATAATTGGTAAAAAAAAATGTATTGCCACCCACCCCCACACCATTCCCCCCTCCATCGTCATTGGTTGAGTAGAAATGAAAAAAAAAGCCAAAATGCTCGTCAGACAAAGTAAAATATAAAATGTAATCTAGACTTTAAAATAATAGCCTGGAGAAATGTAAATTACGCAGGAAATTACAAAAGTGTAGCACGGTCCAACTTGCAGAACGTGCGCGGGGGATAGCGGTGCATTCTAATTTCTGAGTGGGGGGAAGGATGGGGAGGGGAAGGAGGGGGGGAAGGAGGGGGGGAAGGAGGGGAAGAAGGAGGAGGGGAAGGAGGGGGGGAAGGAGGGGAGAGATCCATCTACCATCTCTCCCGGACGTCCATGCCAAGGGTGGTGATGAGGCGTTAAGCAAACAAGGCAAAAGCTCAGGGCCCCAAGCAGTTGCTTTTTGTAAATTGTTTGTTGTCCTTCCCCCGCACCTCAGAGCATGGTTGGCTACGTACGGTGGTGCGAAATAAGTGTGGCATAGAGACATATACAGAGATCAAGGGCTTCGCGGGGAAAGTACCAAAGGGCTGCACGAAATATGAGCTCGATTGAAATCTTCATCAACAACAAAAAATCCAATTATCCCGAAGAAGTGAATTAATCTCTCTCACCCTTCCCTGGTCTGTAATCTCTCTCCCCTCATCCATCTCCGTCTTTGTATCTCCTCTGTACTGTGTCGCCACGTCGCGACGAGTTTACAACTCGAATGGGGGAGCGGCACCCTCGCTGGCTCTGCGGCCCCCACGGCAGCGTGCTGGGCGCGACCCTCTCCTCTCAACACCGTCAGCCATGATCAATCCACTGCTGGATGAGGCCCCCCCCCCCCCACCCCCACACACACCGTGGCAGCCAGTGGGGGGAGTTATTCGGCCAGGTCAGCGGTAGGTTAGCGGTCGGGGAGCATGGACGTGGGAGCGTAGAAATGCAGTACAACAATGGGTTTTGCTGCGCTTGCCCACAGTCGCCCACAACCGCACAGCCTACAACACCTGCTATGCAGGGTGCTCGTCAAATCGACTATTCTACTCGTGCGTGTGATGGCAATGTGTTCAGGAGCTAAATGCCAATGTCGCGGTCTGCTGCTGGCCTCGACGAGAGGGCTTCAGCAGCGAGAGAGAGAGAGAGGAGTTTGTGTCGTGTTGCCGTTCCTCCTCCGCTGAATGAGTGCCGACCACAATGGGTTCAGTGTACGGCCTATCGTTACTTTGCTCAGATCGGATCGGGCGCCACCTCTACACACCGGCGTTCTCAATCGCCCAGCAACCTGCGATGGACAAACGAGGCTTTGCTAATTAAGCTGATTACACAATCGAAGAGCAGCATTTCTCTGTGTCCGCAGGGAGCTGCCACTCAGTTTTCTCCGGCCACGACACCTTTCTCACACCCCCCCCCCACACACACCCACCTCTGTCACATCCGAGCCGTCTCATTAATGTATCGCTGTCACATCGGTTTAATATCTCCGACTCGGGGCGCAAGCTGAAATATTCGCGACGGGGCTGTTCTCACGGTTTGCCGGCTCGCGGCCGCGGCTGCGCCCGCGAGCCAAAGGCGGCGCGACCGCCTTGTGCCCGACGGGAACTCACCGGACTGGGCGAGCTGCGGCAGCGAGAGGAGCGCAAGCCCCTCGGCCAGCACCAGCTCCTTCGCCGCTCGGTGAGCGTCCGGGTTCAGCTGCAACGTCTGCTGCCAGAAAAAGAAAAGAAAAGGGCCCACGGGGAGAACCGGCGGAGATCGGCGTTGTTGTTGTCGTTGTTGATGTTTATAATTTTGGGACGGTGCGATTGTCTTAAGTCTCCCTAAGGCATGGCGCGTGCGTGTGCACGCGTGGCGGGGATAAAACGTGGGTGTGTTTCACGCTTGCCGAGACGTTGAACCAAGCGTGGCAAGAGTTGGCCATAGTACCCACTCTAGCCGCTCTCTGTGGCTCCGTCTGGCGGAGGCCTTTCCCACAGCAGTAGCGCCAGTGAGCAATTGCAGGGCTGCGCCTTTACCTGTTATTACTCTAACGCCGTGGAGCTTATCTCAATCGTTTAGGAGTAGACTGTTGTGAATCACGAGGCAATAAACGAGGCATTAGCGGGCTGCCCTGTCCGCTTAGCATTGACGACGGGGACAGCTCTTTAGCGAACGCTGCTGGAGCGCCGGCGACTCGATGAGCGTGCGGGGCGAGGAACAACGTCCCGCTCGTGATGGCGCTCCTGGAGCCCGGCTCGATCCCGCGCCGTGGCTCCGCCATACAAGCAGAGACACCGGTGGCCCCCCACCCCCCACACAAGCGCTGTTGTGAGCGGAGCCCACGAAGGTCGGCACGGCACCGCGCGACGGGGTGCCGTGGCCGGAATCACGCTCAGCCGCCTTTGTGTCTCCGGGCACAGATGGTTTAACTACAGCACGAGGTGCTTCATTAAGGGCGGGACGAGCACCGGTTCAGGTAATCGTCACCAGGAATCGGGCTCGGGTCGCCGGGTTCGTAGCGCCGCTCGCTGACCGTGGCAACGCCGCTCCGCGCAACAGAAGGCAGCAGCGTTAAGCAAATGTTTTAAGCGGAGGGCTCGTAGCAACGCGGTCAGCTCCTGACTTGATTTTGAGAATTTATAAAAAGGGGGGTGCTGAGCTTCGGGACTTCAACCCTCCCCCAGCCGCCACCACCTGATGCTACGGGTCTGTAACAGGATGAGAGAGCGTGCGTGGTCGTCATCACCACCTCATCCCTCCACCACCACCACCTGCACCTCCTCGCTGCACCGCCCCCCCCCCCCCCGCCCCCCCCCCCCCCCGTCTGAAGTTGAACACCGCTGGGGTTCGTGACTGGCGGGGCAGCGGCAATCCCCACGGGGGCGGCACGAGCGGCGGGGAGGACTTCGAGGGTGCGAGGAAGTCTGCCTCTGCCGATCGATGGCCAATCACTCCGCGGCAGTGCTGGTACGATTGGGGATATCGTGCGGATGGACGGGACAAAGAGAAAGTTATTTTATGTTGGGCGTCGGCGTCTGATTTTGGCATTGGTGAGGTCCTGGGGTCGATTACAGGTTTCAGCCGCTGCCTGTGATTGAACCGGGTTCTCAAGTGTAGCGAGCTGATTGGCTCACGTAGAGACCCATAGGCTCACATAGAGACCCATGGATTCACATAGAGACCCCTAGATTCACATAGAGAACCATAGACTCACAGAGATCCCCATAGACTCACATAGAGAACCATAGACTCGCACAGAATCCCATCGACTCGTATAGAGACCCATAGACTCACATAGAGACCCATAGACTCACATTGAAATCCATAGACTCGTATAGAGACCCATAGACAGACATAGAGATACATAGACTCATTTCGAGACACATAATTTCACATAGAGACCCATATACTCCCATAGAATCCCATAGACCCACATAGAGGCAATTTGACTCACACAGAGACTCGTATAGAGAGCCATAGATTCACATATAGATCCATAGAATAACATAGAAACCCATAGACGCCCATACAGACCCGTAGACTCAAATACAAACCCATAAACTCAGAGAGACCCATAAACTCACGTAGAGACACATTAATTCAGGTTATCCCATTGCAGCGAGTTGATGATCTCAGCTCAATCCTCAATTAGGTGAAATTTGGTTCCGAACTTCATTTGGCTGAATTCCAGCTGTGAGAATTACAATGTAGGGGTTTGACCGTCCTGCGATGAACGTCACTGCCAGTGAGACGGTTCTATTTGGGGACCGGTGGTGCACCTCCGAGGTAGCTCTGTGACATCTGCTTATCGCGGGGTCGTATCCTGCTCCGCGACAGCTCCAAATTAATTATTCAGCCCCTGACACGACGCCGGGAGCGAGGTCAGAAGAAACATTGGGGACACTGGGGATGGTAAAAATTAAATGAAAATAAACCGTAGTGTGGGATGGATCCGAAAAGGTGGACGAAAGATTCTCGATGAACATACGGACGGGAGGACGAGCGATCCCCACGCGGCGAACGGACAGCTGGGCCCAGGCGTAATTCTCGCGAGTTGTTTAAAATGCTCAGAGCTGCACGCGGAGGTTGCAGAGGTCACAAAGGTCACGAAGGTCGCGACCCCGATGCTCGCTGCCACATCGCCACAACAGCCATGGAATGAGTGAATGCGCGAGCAAATGAATGAATGTGAACGAGCGAGTGAGGAATGAGAATAAAATTATTGAATGAATGCATTAGTGAATGAATGAGGGAATACTTGTGGAGCATTTGAATGAATGTGAGTGAATGAAGGAATGAATCAGAAAGCAAGTAAGTTAATGAATTAACAAGTAAATGAATTAGCAAGCGATCGGACGAGCGAGCGGGTGCAAAACGTGAAGGAATATATCAACGAATGAGCGAAAGGTGATGGCACGGGTGGGGGGAGTGGGGGGTGGGGGGTGCTCACGGGGCTCGGGGCGTCGGCGGGGTCATGGGGGGGCGTCCACTCGTGCAGGGCGCCGGCGGCCGCCTCCACCCAGCCCTCCAGCTCCCCCAGCCGCTGGGCAAACAGCTGCGAGACATCACGCAGCAGCAGCAGCAGCAGCGGTGGCACGGCCGTGCGCATCATGCGGGTGAACCGTGACCCTCCTCCAAAACCACGCTCCAGAGAGATGTCAAAAGACAAGGCGCCCTCCTCATGTTCCTCCTGCTCCTCCTCCCATTCATTCTGGTATTGACCCTATCTCTCCTCATATCACTCTTCCCATTCATCAAATTATTCCTCCAACCAAAATCTTACACCTCCTATTCCTCCCATTAACCATCCTTTACCTTCTGCAATCGCACGTCCGATTACTACGGTTGGCAATGTACGGTTGTCCCGGCGCGTGAGTCACCGCGCGGGATCCCGTGACGATTCCGACGACGATTAGCGCCGTGCCCAACGGCGCTTGGGGGTTTAACCGGGCTGCTCTGGTTCGGCCCATGTTCTTGGGACAGGCACCACAAGTGACACGGCGAGCGGCCGCGTGGACCCCGCGGCCGAGCGCCGACACCTCGTCACGAGGCCCCCATCCTCGTCACGGAACCAGCTCCGCGTCGCTGAACCTCATCACGGCCGCCACACTTAACCACGGAACCCAACTTAAGAGACCCACAATTCATCGCACCGCCACCACCACCACCACCACACTATTGAATTCACAACTCATCTTTTGAAACGAGCATCACATCATTGCACCGCCATCTCGTCACGCGAGAGGTCAACCTCAGCCCCCCCCCCCCCCGCCACCCCCCCCCACTTTATCTGAATATTGTAGGGGTGGGGGACAAGAACCGGCCCAATCATTCTCATGTTTCAACGGACGTTGGGCTCTCGTGAGATCTTGGCGGGGCGTCACCTCGACTCTGCGTGCGACGTCGGCGTCCGGGTGTCCCTGGAGACAACCGCGGAGCTCCTCGCGGAGTCGCCGGGCTCCTGTGGGCGACACGGACACGCGGGTGAGCGCCCCTCGCCCCAACGCTCGCCCCACTACTCGCCTCACCGCTCGCCCCACCGCTCGCCCCACCGCTCTCCCCACCGCTCGCCCCACCGCTCGCCCCACCGCTCTCCCCACCGCTCACCCCCACCGCTCTCCCCCACCGCTCACCCCCACCACTCGCCCCACCGCTCACCCCACCGCTCTCAACCACCGCTCTCCCCACCGCTCCACCCACCGCTCGCCCCACCGCTCGCCCCACCGCTCACCCCACCGCTCATACCACCCCTCGCCCCACCGCTCTCCCCACCGCTCTCAACCACCGCTCTCCCCACCACTCGCCCCACCGCTCTCAACCACCGCTCTCCCCACCACTCGCCCCACCGCTCGCCCCACCGCTCGCCCCACCCCTCACCCCACCACTCATCCCACCGCTCTCCCCACCGCTCTCAACCACCGCTCTCCCCACCACTCGCCCCACCGCTCATACCACCCCTCGCCCCACCGCTCGCCCCACCGCTCTCAACCACCGCTCTCCCCCACCGCTCGCCCCACCTCTCGCCCCACCGCCCGCCCCACCGCTCTCCGCACCGCTCGCCCCACCGCTCTCCCCACCGCTCATCCCACCGCTCATCCCACCGCTCGCCCCACCGCTCTCCCCACCGCTCGCCCCACCGCTCATCCCACCGCTCGCCCCACCGCTCGCCCCACCGCTCTCCCCACCGCTCGCCCCACCGCTCATCCCACCGCTCATCCCACCGCTCATCCCACCGCTCATCCCACCGCTCATCCCACCGCTCTCCCCACCGCTCGCCCCCACCGCTCGCCCCACCGCTCATCCCACCGCTCGCCCCACCGCTCGCCCCACCGCTCGCCCCACCGCTCTCCCCACCGCTCGCCCCACCGCTCGCCCCACCGCTCGCCCCACCGCTCGCCCCACCACTCTCCCCACCGCTCTCCTCACCGCTCGCCCCATCGCTCTCCCCCACCGCTCGCCCCACCACTCGCCCCACCGCTCTTCCCACCGCTCTCCCCACCGGTTGGCTACGTGCGGTGTGGAAGAAATCCAACGTGCATAAGTAGGTAACAGTGCGGAGACGGTGCGGGGAGTGGTGTGGTGACCGTGACGGTTCATCAAGGAGCCACTCCGAGGCGCCGCACAGAGTAACCCGTGACATTGTCTCCAGCCGCGCACGAATCGCGCGGCGTTCGGGCGCTCATGTCCCACGAGCCTCGTCTACTCCGAACACTTCTTACAAACCGCCCGAGCCTGACTCAAAGCTAAAGAAGGGAGCGACCGAAATCGCGACAGGCGGTGGTTCCACGATTGTGTCGGCGCTAACTTGCGCGCGCGCTCCGTCGCTACGCGGGGCAGGGTTTGGCGGGCCACAGGAAGAAGGAGGTCCGCCGATCGGGCCGCTCACCCAGGTGGTCGAGTGCCGGCGCGGTGGCGGCGAGCAGCGCGCCCTCCTGCTCGTCGTCCGACGACGCGTCCGGGAACGTGTCGTCGAACGGCTTCCCGGTGAAGCCCGCGCCGTGGCCGCCCCCCGTCACCGCGCCGGCGCCGGCCTCGGCGTCGGGGCTCGGCTCGTCCCACGGCACCGGAGTGCCGTGGCCCTGCTCGGGGGAGCCGGGGTCCGACGCCGCCTCCGACAGCTCCCAGTCGTCCAGGTCCCTCGCCGCCGCGTGGAACCGAGGTGGCGGCGGCGGCGTCAGTAGCGCCAGGTACTCGGCAGACTCGCGGCGCGACGGGGAGGCTGGGTCGCGGGGCAACACGCCGGGGCCGCCGGAGAAACAGAGGTCGCCGGGGTCACCGGCTCTGCCGCCTCCAACTGCCATGGGCGGAGAGAAGGCAGGGCGGGTTAGCGGCGACCGTGTCGCCAAACGTCCACCAAGCTGTGAACATGAACCTGCTCACGCCTGAGACGGTGGAATGCTTCGGTTACACAGGTCATACACCGTGACCGGGTGGAGGTAGCGAGGGTTGGTGAGCGTCGAGAAGCAGCTGTACCCTGGCTCTTCCAGGAGAAGGTGGTACAGCAAAAATGTGGATTCCACCTGTTCCCTCTGTATGGGATAGAGCGTTTCCCCCTCGCATGCGGTTTCCCTGGGTTTTCCGGTTTCCTCCCACATGTAAACACTGATTGACTAGACGATAACACCTTAATATATAGAGGACTGCAGAGCATGGGAAATTGTTGGCACCAGCAACCGCGTGGCTGCCTTATTGTGTGTCTTGGTTCCTTGCGGTGTCGAGATGTTACGGATCTCGTTTGTTACACAAATCAGGAAAGATTCTCCGAGTGCGGGTGCGATGGTTCAGGAGCGTGCTGTGGTGAGAATGTTTGTTTGACCGTTTCCAGCAGTGAGAGTTTGGCTTTGTGCGGGACACAATCGGAGTGCCTGGAGAATGCCCAGCAGCATGCAATGCGGTAACACCATGGAGCTCTCTCACACAGCCGGGGTTCAAGAGCTCACGAACCCTCGGTGGTGAGATGGTAACTACCTCGCCTGGTATACAGGAGGTCGTGGGTTCTATCCCGACTGTGACGCCTGCTGTATATTTGTAGTTTGCATGTTCTCCCCACGGTCGTGTGGATTTTTCTCTGGGTCCTCCGGTTTTTCACTCCACATTTCGAGACGTGTGTTGAGAGTGTTCGTCTCTTGCTATACATTTCCACGTGATAAGCCACGTCGTCGAGGTATTAGGTGTGGCCAGGTAGCTTCTGAAAAAAGGCTAGATTGCTCAGTGGGCCTTACCTGGTAAAATAAAAAAAGAGTTTCGTTTTTATCCATCATAGAGGTATTTTGGGTTAAGTTTTTAGTTTAGTTAAGAGAGTGAGTGAATACTGTAGGCGTTCTAATGATTTAAAATCTGTGTCTAGCCTTTTTTTCGATTTAAAGCTTTCGTGACTGCAGGGATTAATCTTCTTGGTTCTTTCGGTAAAGTCACGTAGAAGGGAAATTATAAAATAATAAAAATAAAACATAATCCATACACCCAGCCATCAGATTCACAATGGAAGTCGAAAAAGATGGCAAGCTACCCTTTTTGGATGTCCTAATTAAAAGGAGACCTGATGGTTCAATGAGCCACTCTGTCTACAGGAAAGCCACCCATACGGATGCTTACTTAAAACCGGATTCCCACCACCATCCATCCCAGAAGAATTCCCTCATCAAGACTCTACACCATAGAGCCCAATGCATCTCCGACCAGGAACACATTGCCAGTGAACTCAAGCACGTACGCCAAGCTCTTAAGGCTAATGGTTACTCCGACTACACAATCCGCAAAGCCATCACTCCAACCATCAAGAAAAATCCTGTTGAGGAGCCTTTCAAAACTATCACCTTACCCTACATTGTTGGGGTCACAAAAAATATCTCCAAAATCCTGATTAAACACAAGATCCAGGTCCGATTCAACACAGTACATAAAATCCGTGATCTGGTCCCGTCTGTAAAAGATGTGGTTCCAGACATACAGTACCCTGGCGTCTACAAACTAAGTTGCCTCTGTGGTAGCAGTTACATTGGAGAAACCAAACGACATGTCTCGGACCGCATCCGTGAACATAAAGCAGACCTGAAACACGGTAAGACAAACACCTCAGCCGTGGCAAATCACTGTTACAATTCAGTGGGCTCACATGACATTGACTTCTCCAAGACAGAGGTTCTCTGCAAGCCATCTGGCTACCATGAGAGATTCGTTAATGAGGCGATCCACATATACAAACACAGAGACAATTTCAACCGAGAAGATGGATTCTGGCTCAGCAATCATTGGAAGGACGTAATAAACCATTTCGGATCTTAACTCATTGTGTTCACGTTTACGGTGACTTTCAGACCGCAGTCCACTCACTGGCATTGTTATTTGACCATATTTCACCACCAGTGCCGGATTAAGCTAGTGTCGGGCCTGTAGCATATGCTATAAAGGGGCCCTAAATAAAATAAATAAATAAATATTGAAACACTCATTTTTTACTTGCATAGTAATATAGTTGTATTTTTTTATTTGCTATACAGCCAGATAATACGACAAATCACTAACCTTAAACACCCAGTCGTTCATAAAAGTTGAAGGCGATGTAGTACTATAGTAATAGAGCAAGTGCAGAATCACTGAACCGGAATTGGTAGCTTGAAAGCATTTAGCACTGGGCCCTTGAAAGTGCAGGGCCCGTAGCATACAATATGTGCTACTAGGATAATCCGGGCACTGTTCACCACGCCATCCCACAACAATAACAATCGTGGTAGCAATGCGGATGTGGCTTGTGTATCCTAGGAAATGCTCGGCGAGTCTCAGGTCTCTTTCTCAGGTGGCTGCTGCCACGTTGGGGCGTTCTGCAGATGAGTAGCGTGGGGAAGGAGGAACCGCCCCGTGCAGTGAACCCTTCCAGACAGTTGTCACCTGTGCACCTTCGTCGACACGTGGAAAATATCGTCAGGTCCCGCATTGTTACATGTCAGGGCTCTGCGACACACTCGACCACTTATTTGGTCAAGGCTTAACAACATCGTTGGTCACGGTTCAATCCGCCGCTGGACGTCGCCACCTCTCCGGGTCCCCGAGATGCAATGTTCCATCCTGGCTCTCCGGGGGGCAAGGAAGCCGACTTCGTTGCTCCATCTCCGCGGTGGGGGGGGGGGGGGGTTGTCGCTCTTGACAGTAACCTATCTACGTGACTCTACCGAGAGACCCAAGAATATGAATTCCTGCAGTCACAAAGGCTTTAAGTCAAGATTAAGCCACCTCTACGGGGAGGGTTTCCACACAACTATTCGATCTTTTAACAAACTTCGAGACAAGAAGGCTCATCTGATCGAGTCGCTCACATTCCTGAAGAGATGCCACGACACCAAAGTAATACCGATCTCCTTCACACTCACATCTCCTGCTGTCACTTCTCCCAATGCGAAACGGATCTTTTTCAGGGCCGGCCTAGCCCTGATCTCAGAGAGAATAAGATTGCTCCGATTTAAACTATACAATTTAGATAAGACTCTCCTGAAATCACACTTAACACTGATGGAACAAAAATGTCTACATCTGATTGGGAACATGTAGATAACATGACAGCCTCTTCAGCCGCATCAATGTCAGCTAAATGCAAAGATCTAAATGCTGATTTACAAGTTCAACCTCCTTTCCAAGAAGAAGCCATATCCACATTTCAAAAAGTTAGACATTGACAATATTGTTATCAATCAGACTAACAGACCAATTTCAGACAGCCTAAAATCGGTTCTAGCCAAAGGATTGAATTTCGCAGTCACCCCTAAACACATGCCAGTTGATGATATCATTGCCCAGGTCGACGTAACCCTTAAGGGTTTGGGACACATTACTGCAGACGCGGCAAGATCGGAAATCGCTGTAATCCTCAAAAACGCTAAGACACCTATTAGCAACATCAGTAAAGATGAGCGCTTTGAGCTTTCTCAATTAAAAAAGAGAGATGACATCTTCATCCTCTCAGCCAACAAGGGCAATGCCACAGTTATCATGGACAAACCACCTACAATAACAAAATTCAGGACCTACTTAATGATGGTAGCTATACCAAAATGAAGAGATCCCACCAACCGCCTCGTTACAAAAACCAACAATATCATCACTGATTCGACATCTTTGATCGAACCAACCAATCGGGTTTCCTTAAAACCCTCTGCTGCTAGGCCACCCAGATTGTATGGCTTACCAAAAATCCATAAAGAAGGAACACCCCTTCGTCCTATCGTCTCCACCATTGACTCACCCACCTACAAACTGGCCCTATTTCAGTCTGAGACCTTACAACCATTCACTGGTAAGACCACCTCAGCTGTACTCAACTCCGCTCACTTGGTATCGCTAATTAAGGCCATCTCACTATCTCCAGGTGATTTGCTCGTTAGTTTCGATGTAGTTTCTTTGTTTACCAAAGTTCCTGTGCTTGACACCATTGCAATAATTGAAGATTTGGTCCAACAAGGACTGAATGCTGATGTACCGGCCCTGGTGAGACACTGCCTCACCAACACTGACTTCACCTAAAATGGACAAACAAGTTGAAGGTACTCCAATGGAGTCTCCCTTATCTCCAGTTATAGCCAATGTTTTCATGGAAAATTTTGAGACAGATGCCATCCAGGCATCCACCCTATATCCGTCCTTGTGGAAGAGGCACGTAGATGACACGTCGTCATCTGGCCACATGGCCGACCAGCTCTGGGCAAATTCCTCAACCACATCAATTCCATACACCCAGCCATCACATTCACCATGGAGGTGGAAAAGGTTGGCAAGTTACCATTCTTGGATGTTTTAATCGAAAAGAGAACAGATGGCTCAATGGGACACTCTGTCTACAGGAAAGCCACCCATACGGATGCCTACCTAAAACCTGACTCCCACCACCATCCATCCCAGAAGAATTCCCTCATCATAACTCTACACCATAGAGCTCGATGTATTTTCGACCGTCATCACCTAGCCAGTGAACTAGAACACGTACACCAAGCTCTCAAGATACATGCACATTCAGACTACACAATCCGTAAAGCTATCACCCAAACCGTTGGGAAACGAACCATCTGAGGACCCTATCAAAACCATCACCTTGCCATACATAGCAGGCGTCACTAAAAAGATTTCCAAAATCATGAGCAAACACAAGATCCAGGTTCGATTTAACACAGTACATAAAATTCGTGATCTGATCCCATCTGTGAAGGATGTGATCCCTGACATGCAATACCCCGGCGTTTACAAACCAAGCTGTGTCTGCAGCAGTCGTTTAATATGGGGAGTAGTTATTTGATATTTTATTTGAACCTATCTACGTGACTTTACCGAAAGACCCAAGAATATGAATTCCTGCAGTCACGAAAGCTTTAAGTCGATAATAACAAAGTCGCCCAGCCTGGCCCGCACGGCTCTATCACGGGGCTCGCGCGGCAACGACCGGTGTCAGCGCGCCGCCTGCTGGCCGCTCAGAAGCCGTGCAGCAGCAGCAGAAGTAGCAGCAGTAGCAGCAGCAGGAGCAGTAGTAGAAGCAGCAGCAGCAGCAGCAGGAGTAGCAGCAGCAGCAGGAGTAGCAGCAGCAGGAGTAGCAGGAGCAGCAGTAGCAGCAGCAGGAGTAGCAGGAGCAGCAGCAGTAGCAGCAGCAGTAGTAGAAGCAGCAGCAGGAGCAGCAGGAGCAGCAGTAGCAGCAGCAGGAGCAGCAGCAGCAGGAGCAGCAGCAGCAGCAGGAGCAGCAGCAGCAGCAGTACGCTCACTGGAAGTGTGAGGATCAGACACTGCCGAGGTGAAGCCAGCCGGGTGGTGGCGGGGGGTGGTGTAAGCGCACCCCTGGCGATGCGGTGCTTAGGAGGCAGGGGTTGGTGGATCACGTAGACATTTGTGAAACTTCCAAATCCACCGGGGCTGCAAAGTGTAACCCGGAGATGAACTATAAACATTTTTTTTATTTTACCAGGTAACATCCACTGAGCTATGTAGCTCTTTTTTCAGAAGCGACCTGGCCACAAACGATAGCTGAACGAAGTGGTGTGTATCATCACGTGGAAATTCAGCCAAATACGCTAAATGCGTGATGTTGATTCTAAATGTGAATGAGAAAACCGGAGGACCTTGAGAAATATCCACGTGACCACGGGGAGAGAGACACGCAAACTTCAAAGAAACAGGCGTCACGGTTGGGATCAAACCCACAACCTCCTGTATACCAGGCGATGTAGTTAACGTCTCGTCACCGAGGGTTCGTGAGCCCTTGGAACCCCGACTGTGAGAGAGCTCCACGGTGTTGCCGCATTGCGTGCTGCTGGGCATTCTCCAGGCACTCCGATTGTGTCCCGGACAAAGCCAAAATCTCACTGCTGGAAACGGTCGGACAAACATTCTTACCGCAGCACGCTCCTGATCCATCGCACCCGCACTCGGCGAATCTTTCCTGAATTAGTTTAACAAACGAGATCGGACAATGGGGCCGGCGACTCGCGCTTCCGTGGGTGCGGGTACCTTCCAGGGGCTCTCCCTCATCCGCTGTGAGACTCGCGCTGTGGGACAGGGTGAGGTAGGACTCCTCCTTCTCCTCCTTCTCCTCCTCCTCCTCTGCGTGCGCGTCACGTGGGCGACGCTCGCCGTCTCGCTCCGCGGCGCGCGAGGACGAGCCGCCTCCTCCTCCCTGGGAGCCGTCCACCTCGTCGCCTTCGCTTCGATCCGACGACGCCGACGACGCCTGGAAATATTCGCAGTCACCCTCCGTCCAAGTGGTGGTGGCCCCCCGCGCGTCTCCACGTGGCGGCGACGAGGGCCGACCGGGGGAGACGCCAAGCGGCCGACCCGCCTCCGGTGCCGAGAATCTCCCCGCCGGCGCCACCGGCACCGCCACCGCACTTTGCCGCCTCGACCGCCGCCGCGAACAATCCCCGTCCGAGCGGTCCAGCTCGTCGTGCGCGGCCTCCATGCGTCCGGAGGGAACGCGGCCGCTCGCCCCCGTGACGGCCGTCGGTCCCCGCGGGGCGTCGGTCTCGCCGGCGCGTCCGCCGACTTCGTTCTCCTCCACGCGCTCGCGATGGGGCGGATCGGCTTCGGGCTCGGGATGAACGCCGCCGTGCCCGGCGCGATCCTGCTGCTCGGTCGAACCGCACGCGAACGGGCGGCTTCTGTCGGCCGTGCCGGGAAAGCCGCCGGCTCCGACGTCCGGTTGTGGCTCGCGGCGGCCGCGCCGACCTGGACCTGTCGATCGTGCCGTCTCCTCCTTCACCTCCTTCACCTCCTTCACCTGCTCATCCTCCTCCTCCGCCACCGCGTCGGCCTCCAGCGGCTCCCGTCCATCAGGGTCGGGGTCGGCATGCGGAGCGGCCGCCTCCTCCTCCTTGGGGCTGTAGTCCGACAGCTCGATGGCGGTGATGCCGCAGTCGAGCGAGAAATAATTCTTGGAGCACTTGACGATGAGGTTCTGCAGGTCCTCCACGCTGCCCAGGGACTCGAAGCAGCTCTGTGTGGGCAGCGGGAGCGGCGTTTGTGTTTTGTTAGTTCAACAAAACGCGTTCGTAATTCCCCCTTCCCCCAGGTATAGTAAAGCAGCTTCGCCAACACAATGCGTACACGAGGGCGCGCCCGAGTGCGCATAAAGACGCCTATTGCAGTCACTTCAGATCTAGCTCTGTGATGTCTTTTCCCAGGGCTACTTCTCCGACACTCTGCGAGAGTTTTAACGGACTCTGTTCACTTTACGTTCTATTTGTAAGGGGCCGTCCATAAATGACGTCACGCACCTAGGCGGGGGGGGGGGTTAGACATTTGTGACGATGTGTGACGAGGAGGGGGGGGGTTTGAGAAATGTGACGTCACATCAAAATGAGCAACTTTAAATAAATATTGAATTGTTAGAACAACACAAATTTTGATTAATTTTCATTATTAACTATTTGATTATTTAAATTTACTAAGGTCACCTTTTATTTATTCCATGAAGCAGCATTCTGCTTCTCCATGGGAGAATGGAGAAGCATACATTTAGAATTTATTTTAATGATTGTTATTAAACATTTTGATTCTAATGATTCTACCAGGGCTTTTCATTCTGTGGAATGAATATATAATTTGTATAATTGTACTCTCCATTTTGCTTCGTTCTACTACAAAGTTTCAACTATTTTTTTTTATAGTTATAATTACTTTTAATATTTTATAATTATAAGATAATTTAAATATAATATTCTGAACATCTGCATTTTGAGTTAGACGTTGAATATTTTCAAGTGAATTTTATGCTAAATTTAAGCTTTCCAACGCCTACAACATCAAAGTGCAGCGCCACATTAAATACATGGAAATATGGTTTTGGGGGGGTGGCAGAGCTTTGTGACGTCATATTTGAGAGAGGGGTCTGACTTTTTGTGACGCCGTGTGACGAGGGGGGGGGTCAAAAATCGTCCAAAGTCACAAGACGTCATTTATGGGCGACCCCTAATTTTCACCCAACGTACCCGCCCGGAGGTCTCGCACGTCAGTTCCACCCTTCACTGCTAGAGAATGGCCCACAAAAGTGCATATCACAGAACCACTTCAGAGAGACCTTCAAATGATCGCTGGTCCACACAGTAATAGCACCCCCCCCCCCAGCCACCTGTCCCACCACCGTAAGTAATGATCACAGCGTGACAGAGAAATCGATGTTTTTAGTTATGATCTGTCCACTGCGTGACGAAGGCCCCTCCAAGCCGTCGCCATCTCTCACGCTTCTGCGACGTCACAATCCGCCTGGCGACCTGCACGCGGCCTGGATGTGCCATAAACATCGCAGCGGCTTTTGGCTCGCCATTGAACAAAGACGGTCACCGCATCGCGCGCTTTCGGATGCGCTTCTGCGGACGCCTGCAAACGCCGTTGCCTTCCTATTCGGAAGCCACTGGGAGCTAGGCACTTTTAAATCGAGATTGAAAAGTCATTTTTTTTCAAACACATTTTTTGGGGGGGTTTAGTTTGCGGTCCTTCCCCCGCACCTCCGGTTAGCGCGGTCGGCTACGTACGGTGCGAAGGGAAGTTCCACATGCGGTACGTACACAAACCAAGGTGGCACAGACTCGCTTCATCGGCGTTTCTTTGTACAGTCGTCTCGTGACCGTGCCTAGTCCATTATCTCGCGACGCTGGAGAGCCCGGTGTGCATCTCTGTGCGTGTGTACATTGAACTTCTTTCGCGCCGTACGTAGCCAACCGTGCTCGTCGGAGGCGCGGCGGGAGGACAACAAACTAAGCGCAAGGTTTCATCACAGGCGGCGGATGAAGAAGACCTGGACTCGAACCCAGGGGATTCATCACAGGCGGCGGATGAAGAAGACCTGGACTCGAACCCAGGGGATTCATCACAGGCGGCGGATGAAGAAGACCTGGACTCGGTGCCGGCTCCGTGCTCTGCCCTCCCCTCTCGAGCGCCGCGCTCGACAGCAACGGGGATGTGCAGCCGCCGAGTGCGGCCTCGACCCCACGGGAGCCGTGCCAATGTTGCTGTTGCTGCTGCTGTTGCTGCGTTCATGTTGTTCTTGTTGTTGTCGCTGCTGTTGTGTGTTATGTTGCTTTAACGCTGCTGTTGTAACTGCTGCTAATGTTGTTGCGGTGAACGTCATCGTTGTGCACGCCGCTGCTGCTAATGCTTTGTCGACTCGCAGCTTCGTACCCGTGGCTACGCCGTCACGGGAAGGGGAGTTGTAACGAATGGGCAGCGAGCGAGGGACGGGGCAGGGAAGAGAGAAGAGGAAGAAGGGAGGGGGGGGGACGAGAGGAGAGGGATGGAAAAGGGATGGAGACACGGGAGCACGGGGTGCAGGAGGGATCAGAATCGGAATCTTTATTCATACTGAAGGAGGAATCCGATGAGCTATGAAGCTCTTTTTCACAGATGTCCAGTAGAGGCACAACGACAAAGGATACAAAAAACACGACAGGAGTGCGAAGTATAGGAAAAGTGAAAAAAAACGATAAGGAGAGGGAGGAGGAAGAGAGGAAGGAGGAGGAAGAGGAGGAGAGGGAGGAGGAAGAGAGGGAGGAGGAGAGGGAGGAGGAGAGGGAGGAGGAGGAAGGGGAGGAGAGGGAGGAGGAGAGGGAGGAGGAGAGGGAGGAGGAGGAAGAGGAGGAGAGGGAGGAGGAGAGGGAGGAGGAGGAGGAGAGGGAGGAGGAGGAAGGGGAGGAGAGGGAGGAGGAGAGGGAGGAAGAGAGGGAGGAGGAGGAGGAGAGGGAGGAGGAGGAGAGGGAGGAGGAGAGGGAGGAGGAGAGGGAGGAGGAGGAAGGGGAGGAGAGGGAGGAGGAGAGGGAGGAGGAGAGGGAGGAGGAGGAGAGGGAGGAGGAGGAGAGGGAGGAGGAGAGGGAGGAGGAAGAGAGGAAGGAGGAGGAGGAGAGGGAGGAGGAGGAGAGGGAGGAGGAGAGGGAGGAGGAGGAAGGGGAGGAGAGGGAGGAGGAGAGGGAGGAGGAGGAGGAGAGGGAGGAGGAGAGGGAGGAGGAGAGGGGGGAGGAGAGGGAGGAGGAGGAAGAGGAGGAGAGGGAGGAGGAGAGGGAGGAGGAGAGGGAGGAGGAGGAGAGAGAGGAGGAGGAGAGGGAGGAGGAGGAGGAGAGGGAGGAGGAGGAGAGGGAGGAGGAGGAAGAGGAGGAGAGGGTGGAGGAGAGGGAGGAGGAGGAGAGGGAGGAGGAGAGGGAGGAGGAGAGGGAGGAGGAGGCGAGGGAGGAGGAGAGGGAGGAGGAAGAGGAGGAGAGGGATGAGGAGGAGAGGGAGGAGGAGGAGGAGAGGGAGGAGGAGAGGGAGGAGGAGAGGGAGGAGGAGAGGGAGGAGGAGGAAGAGGAGGAGAGGGAGGAGGAGAGGGAGGAGGAGGAGGAGAGGGAGGAGGAGGAGAGGGAGGAGGAGAGGGAGGAGGAGGAGGAGAGGGAGGAGGAGGAGAGGGAGGAGGAGAGGGAGGAGGAGAGGGAGGAGGAAGAGAAGGAGAGGGATGAGGAGGAGAGGGAGGAGGAGGAGGAGGAGGAGAGGGAGGAGGAAGAGGAGGAGAGGGATGAGGAGGAGAGGGAGGAGGAGAAGAGGGAGGAGGAGGCTGCATGAGGGCCTCGACGCTGCTGCACGGAGCGGCGTGCGTTTTCACCGTGGGCGGGGAGAAGGGGAGGAGGGGTTCAGAGTGGGAGTGACCACATGGACGTCACGTGGTTTACGGGTGGCTTGAGAGATGTTTTGAATGTTGCTGTTAACGTCGTCATGATGAACTAATGCTGCGACCTATTTTTGCCAGTATCAAAGTACGAAACATGTAAATAGGTTTTACCCTTTCTGGCAATAGAACAGGAGGTGTTAAGATGTTCAAACACCAAATAGAAACCTCTTGCAAGTAATCAACTCTTAACCACGCATACTGGCGGTGAACATGCAAACAAACACGCTCCGATAATAAACGCTTTGCCTTTGAAACTGATTGGCCTACACCAGAGACATCTTAACACCTGATGCATTGCCAAAAAATGTAAAAGCCATTTTTGTTTTCCACGTGAACTAATGCCGTTGCCGCGCACGTCTCTCCCGTCGTCCCCGCTGACGTCGCGTGATTGCCGCTGCTGCGGTCGTTTGTTTGTCTGTTTGTTGCTGGCGCTCACGTGCTCCCCCCCGCCGCCGCCGCCCCCCACCGCCTGCAGGATGTCGGGCTGGCGCGTGAAGTTCCCGTTGGAGTCCTGCAGGCAGCGCACGATGCGCTCGCGCAGCACCAGCGTGGACACGCGAAGCTGGTGCCACAGCAGGTGCGCCGCCTGGATGTCCAGCAACACCTGTGCGGGTGGGGGGAAGGGGGGGACGGAGGAGGAGGAGGAGGGGGGGAGAAACCCCCACAACCACCAAACTGTTACTACCACACAGCCACCATCCTCAGTTGTCATCTCGTTACACAACAACAACAAAATTAAAATTCGAAATGGCAAATGTCTCGACCACGACCGGCACTTCCACAACCGGACAGCACTTCCACAAGCACACTCCCAGGTGTCACCGTCGCAATCAAGGCGGGCACAAACACAGCAGCCGCAACCACCACAGCCACAGCCACAACTCCACGGCTCACTCCACCGCAGCGGCGCCGAACTCCACCGCCCCACCTGCACGGAGACGGCGAGCAGACGCAGCGGGAAGGCCGTCTCGAGCAAGGCGTGCACCACCTCCACGTGGCTCGAGATGTCCTCGCTGATGTCCTGCGACGGCACGCACGCACGCACGCACGCCACTCAGCCACACGGTTGCCACCCCAGGATCTTATCTAAAAGGAATGTATCGAGCGCCTTATCCAAGGCGGTTTACACGGAGTTAACAACGGTGGTGGAGATGAGGTGAATGAAATAGATGAGAGGAAGCAATGGGGACAAATCTGTGGTGCGTGAATTCCGTGAAAGTGAAATCGATGGCAGTAAATGATGACGTGTAGATTGATTGGATGGGTCAATTAGTGAAAGCCACGGAATGAGAATATGAAGAGGGAGCAGTAACGGTGGCGGTTATGAGGGGGAGATTAAGCGGGGGGGGGGGGGGGGGGTTCGTGGGGTGAGCTAGGGGTAACAGTGAGAGAGTTTTGAGTGCGGAGCGGAAACTTAAGTGAGCGAAGGGGACCGCTTAATATGGCGGGGGGAAGTTTGTTCCAGTGAAGAGACTGGACGAGAAGAGCGAGGAGACATACAGAGAGAGAGACGACGGCAAAGATTGAGAATCATCATCATCATCAGCAGCTGCTGCTGTCCTGGGTAATTTGCAAGTCCTCCCAGGGGGGATTAGATGCCCCGCGTTTTTGTCAGTTGCTTTGTAACAACAACAGCAGCAGCAATAATTATACATTTGAATGCGTCGCTCAAGGCCGTGCGTTGCACACGTGGCCACGCTGCTGTGAGACCTTCCGCCCGTGATGGGCCCCGGTTTTCTGAACCTCAAGGAGGTGGCCACCTCATCCCGCCGGACCGAGAACGAACAGCTCCACGGAAACCGATTCTAGCGCTCTCGGTAAATGACGAGAAACTTCGCGAGACGCAAAAAGTGCACGCAGGCTGCAGAAAAAATAAATCAAGAATAATAACACTGGTCAACAAAAAAAAAACTTTTTTTTCTGGCCTGGACTTTTGCAGCTGTTTTAGACTAATTTCAGGGTGCTGATTCCAAATCTGATCTCAGATTTGCTCTATCACATCAAATTTTTATGCTATCGGCATACCCCATTTTCATTGATTTTACCCGAAATTAACTCTGTCACTTATGATTAAAAGTTGTTGCGAGTCAGTGACTGCTTTAGTGTTAAAATATGGTGCTGTATTTTTAGGATAGTGTGTTTATAATATAATTTTATGTAGATATCCACATTTATTTAATTTTTTTCTTCTGCAGTTTTTATTGAAAACGCAATATTTGATATCTCAAAAACCTGATGTGATAGACAAAAACTGATGCCAGATTTGAAATCAGCACCCCAAAATTACCTAAAAACCGTTGGAATACCTTATGCCAGAAAAAGTGTGTTGACCAGTGTAATTAATGATAATACGGTGAGACCTCGACATTCGCGAGGGGTTGGGTTCTTGAAAATCGATGCGAGAGAAGAATTCTCTGCGAACGTGGAGGCCGTGTTTCCATAGGGAACGGGGGGTTACGTTCCCCGTGTGGCCGACTGAGTATACGCGAGAACATCTCAATGTCTCGCAGAATTGATACTGCACTGTACGTTTGCTTAGTTAAATTGTGCAGCAACACAAATCGATACATGCACCAAGGCAACAAAATATAATTAATAAAATCAATGCATTTTACTAAGTTTCGAAGTTTTATTTACCTTGACGTAAAACGACACGGTTAATTGGAAGTTAACGAGAACTCATTTCTCTAGACCTGTTTCTTCTTGTTGCGTTTAGTTTGTTGTTCTTCCCCCGCACCTCCGATTAGCGCGGTCGGCTACGAACGGTGGCGCGAAAGAAGTCCAACCCACACACGTGCAGCTCGTGCGCCGCACCTTCATAGTCACGCGTCGACAGCACGCGGCACCCACGGACTGCTCGAGGCTACACGGCCGGGGGGGGGGGGGTTCGGGGGGGTTCGCGTGCGGCGCCGACCTTGAGCTGCACCAGGTGCAAGTCGATGTGCCGGTTGCTCGTGTCGTGCTGCACGAACTCCGCCAGGTCCCGCACGCGCTCCGCCGTGCGCCGCAGCCACTCCTCGATCTCGGGCAGGTTGAGCACGGCCCCCCAGTCGGCCGGCGCGTAGAGGGGGGGCAGGCGCTCGTACCAGCCGCCCTCGTCCGCCCAGCCGGCCGGCTCGCGCTCGAATGCCCCCAGGGCCCGGCCGACCGGGCCCGGCCCCACGGGGCGGAACGCGCGGCCGTCCGCAGCGTGGCCGTAGAAGTTCTGGTTCCCCACCCGGGCGTCGCCCAGGTCGTCCTGCATCAGTTTCTTGTCCGGCATCGCGGCTGCGGCTGCTGCGGCGGTGGCCGCGGACGGATCCTCAGCGCCGGGAGGAGCCGGGGGGACAGGTGCTCAAGGAGCGCGACCTGCTGCCGGCCCACCTGTACCTGCGCTCACGGCACAAAAGACAAAGATTCCCCCCCGGATAGCCTTCACGGAATGCTGGGGCAAGGGCCGTGAACGTCGAGTACCTGTGAAGGCCGGCACGGCGCAAGAAGGGGTGGGCGGGCAGCACCACGCCTTTGTGTGCCGAGTGACGATGTTTAGACACTGCACCAGGCACTCATTTCAGGCTGAGTCGACCTAAGGGAGGCCCAGGACCATTTCAGATAACTGATGTTGGCCGTGAGCGGGAATCGAACTTGAGTCGCCGGGTTTGTAGTGCGGAGTGTTAACCGCTACACTACCGCTCACGGCACACACGCGCACACACTGACACACACACGGACACGGGCGCACACTGACACACACACAGACACGCGCGCACACTGACACACACACAGACACGCGCGCACACTGACACCGGGCCAGGCGTCTCTGGCGTGTACACCGACGTGTATTGTGGTGGTTCCCCGTGGATCACCGCCGACCCCTGAACAAAACGTCTCCTCGTGGACCACGGTGCGGTGAGATGGAGGCGACGGGGTTCTACGAAAACGAGAACTCGTCGTCGCCCGCGCCGGTTCCACGAACCGCTTCCCGCGGCCTTGCGGAGGGCGCCGGCGTGGCGCGCGAACCGCCGGTTGGGAACCACTGCCCCGGTGCGCGCTTGCCAACCGCACCGATTTAGGCGGCAGGCTGCCGATTTATTTAGCAACCGCACCTCCGATTAGCACGGTTGGCTACGTACGGTGCGAAATAAATTCAACATACATAAGTACATAACTACCGCCACGCCCCACCGCCTTCAAATAATTATTTCCCAAAAAAGACAAATGCGTATGCAGTTAAAATTATTGAATAAAATCGGCGACCTAACATTGAAATCGTTCGGGTGGGAGAGGAAGCCGGCAGCAGAGTAGCGGTGTTGTGTTTCTCACCGGTACAGATGCCACATGCCGGCACCGCCGGGGGGCTCATGGGCGCCTCCCCGCACGGGTGGCCAGGGCCATCTGCTCCGCCCTCACTCGCCACCGCCAGCGTCGACGGATCGTTCGTAATTATCAAGTGAAAAAAACTAAAATAAGAATCCGCTTGTCGGCTTCATTACCGGCAGCATCGTAACGATCGCTTAGCGGCAGCGGCAATCAGCGCACCGCGCCGTGAACCCGGCGACCCCCGAATTCCATTAACGGCCAACATCAGCGGCGCGCAGCGATATCCGAACCGGTCCCAGGCACCGCACCCCGCAACCAGCGCGGACCGGCGCGGCCCATGCCGCGCATTCGTGGCAAAGCCCTCCATGCAGCGGTGGATCGACGAAGAAGGCCCGCGAATTGAATCACGCGCCGACAAAAGGGCCACGATGCCTCCTGCTGGCTCCGGGGGTGGGTAGGGGGGGGGGGGGCGTCGTGGAGCTGGGAAAGCACTCACGGAGCGGGGAGAAGGAACCCAGCGGCGCTCATCCGGAACGATGGATGCGTTTATTTATTTATCCGCGTATTTATTTATTTATGCATCGCTCAATGGGGACGTCACCCGCTGCAGATGAAATTTGCACCCCGGCCCGATCGTCCGGACTCCGCAGAGGACAGCGACGTGGAGCCTCGCATTTACGCACAGCAGGAGGGTGTCGACAGGAAACACGGCGGAGAAAGAGGCCGCGCCGAGAGGAACTCTTTCGTCGTCTCACTGGCTACCCGTGCAAATGAGGTGTTGCATATTCAGGTTTTATCCAGGTAAAGAAATAAAGGCGCTTATGTATACGAGTGAGCCTGGGTCGGGTTGCCACCATTTTCACTTACTAATATATCTCCGGCAGCCTATGGGTCTACGGTTAGCACGACCTCGGTTGGTACACAGGAGGTCGTGGGTTTGATCCCGACCCTGGCGCCAGCTTGCGTGTTCTCCCCGTGGTCGCTTGGATTTTTCTTCGCGTCCTCCGGTTTTTCGCTCCACGTTTAGAATCATGCATTTCGAGTACTTGTCCGCGAAAAATTTCCACATGATGATAAGCCACTTCCGTTGTGCTATCATTTGTGATGACTAGGTCACTGCTCAAAAATAGCTGTACAGCCCAGTGGGGCCTTACCTGGTAAAATGGCAATATAGTCTAATAGATTTAGTTTAGTTCTATGATCAAAACTGTGCAGTTTTCCTGTAATAAAGTTCAGCACAGCAACACCGGAACAACCCACTGCCTGTAGCCATCCCAACACAGGTGGCGGTGGCAACGCCTCCGGGTAGATATCGTGGGATACCTTTTTGCGAGTATCAAAGTATGAAAAATAAGAATAGTTTTTACCCTTTCTGGCAATACCACAGGAGGTGTTAAGATGTTCAAACACCAAACAGGAACCTTTTGTACAGAATCAAGTCTGCATTAACCACAGGTACTTGTGGTGAACATGCAAACAAACACGCTCTGAAAATAATAGATTGCATTGCCTTAGAAACTGATTGGCCTGCACCAGAGATAGCGGCCTTCTTCATGGCCTGGTCTCACCGCCAGTGTCAGACCAGAGAAGGACGCCAAAAGGCGGACAGCACAAGGGCAATGCCACGCGTATCAGAGCATTTAGACCTCGGGGTGAGCAGCAGCTATAGCATGGGACATTTCGCCAGTATTAAAATATGAAAAATGAGAATAGTTTGACCCTTTCTGGCAATAGAACAGGAGGTGTTAAGATGTACAAACACGAAAGAGATACCTCTTGCAAGAAATCAAGTACTGCGTTAACCACAGGCGCCTGTGGTAAGCACGGTTGGCTACGTACGGTACGAAAGAAGTTCAGCATACATACGTACACATGCACGGGTGCCGTATTCCTGGTTGTCTGGGTCAAACCCAGGCAGGTGGCAATCCAATCACAAAAGTTTTGAAGACTCAAATATTGCCAACAAATCCACCGCACGCTGTATTCCCGTTTGCGAATTTTTACCAGAAAATTTGATCCGTGTGTTCGTTTGATTTTTTATTAATTTAAGCTTTGGCGAGGTTTAATTTTCTACTACACGTCAGACATTATTTTTGATGGCAGGGCCGCCCCGTGCAGGAAGGCAGTGGCCGGGTTCGCCTCACGAATCTTGTATCGATGCGTGAGCGTAAAACCTCAGAGCAACCGAGGCCAAAACAGAAGGAACAAAATAAAACCGGGACGCGCAAAGCAAAAAAACCCAGGCCTGCATTTTTAACAGCCAAACGCAGAGAATGGATTTTGTGTTGTTGCTATCTCATTCACAGGGCAAATAATTGACATCTTGTTTTCGCGGTTACAGACGTCAAACTTAATTCGAGAGAGAAAGCCTTCACGCTCGACTAGCAGGGAGAGATGAGAGAGAGATGAGAGTGCGAGAGATGAGAGAGAGATGAGATGAGAGGGCGAGAGATGAAAGAGCGAGAGATGAGAGAGAAAGATGAGAGAGCGAGAGATGAGAGAGATGAGAGAGAGATGAGAGAGAGATGAGAGAGATGAGAGAGAGATGAGAGAGCGAGAGATGAGAGAGATGAGAGAGAGATGAGAGAGCGGGAGATGAGAGCGATGGTGGGGGGGGGGGGGGGGTTGAGGGTGCATTGGGTTTCCAGTGCTGCACAAATTGGAGTGCAAGGAGGCCTCGTCTAAGTCCATTCCGAGGGCGCCAGCCATGCGAGTCCACGGCAGCTGTCACCGAGAAGGGCACTCTCGCGTTTTCATTGCATTACATCAACGTCGGGATTTTTCCGTTTTATCTCCAAGCGCGTTCCCCGCCTCTCCGACCGGCGTTGTGTTACGAGATTAGGGGGGCCGTGTCCCCCCCTCCGCCCCCATCAGAATGCTCCGTGTGGCGGTGAGCGGCGCATCGCCGCCTCTCAAAGAGTGGCCGTGTGGGAGATGGACGGCGTCGTCCTCAGAACAACTCCAGGGACGGTTCAGCCAAAGGAAGGGCCCGGAGCATTTCGTTTCGCTCCGTCGCTCGTCAACCGAACGTAAATGTTCATTCACGGAGGTGCAAGATCTCTCTCTCTCTGTGTGTGCGCCGCGTCCTCTCTCAAAGTCGATCATCACGACCGTATTTCCATTCAGCTGTAATTAAATTCGCTGTCTTCCCCGGCGTCTTGTACCTATCAGTGCGTCCGTTCAAAACACGTTCGTATTCACTCTCTTCTTCTTGGTTCTTTCGGTAAAGTCACGTAGAAGGGAAGTAATAAAATAATAAAAATAAAACATAAGAAAATAATTCTGACGACGTTTCGGCCACAACGCAAGCAGCCGTCCTCAGGTGAAAACCAGGTCTGTCGAGGCGACAGCGTCTGAATGAAATAGCACACGTGCTTGGAGCATATATGTAAGCTGGGTTGGAAGGAGGGGAAAGGGCGCCTTGACAATGAATTTGCATATCAAGAGGAATTTAGCATATTTATGGGAAATGCAGGTATGTGATTAGTACTACATATGCCCGTGCATTATGCAGGACGGCTGCTTGCGTTGTGGCTGAAACGTCGTGAGAATTATTTTATTATGTTTTATTTTTATTATTTTATTACTTCCCTTCTACGTGACTTTACCGAAAGAACCAAGAAGATGAATCCCTGCAATCACGAAAGCTTTAAATCGAAATTCACTCTCTTGCTATCTCAGTACAGGTCCCAGAAATCTAACTTTGCCTTTCTCTCGTGATTCTTGTGAATTTCATTCGACACAATCAGCTGCGTTCATTGACAGAGCCAAATCCGCAGGGGCTTTTTTTGTTGGTATAAAGGTAAAATAAAATAAATAAAATACAAACATTTTGGTTTATTTGTTGTCATTGCTGTCGTTTTTATTGTTGTTATTGTTGTTTTTGTTGTCATTGTTATTGTTTTTGTTGTTATTATTGTTGTCGTTTTTGTTGTTTGTGCAGCAATTACAAAAGCAAGGATGGTGAGAGATGGTCGCACTTGGGAGAGGCCTTCACGCAGCAGTGGATTGGCCATGGCTGCTGTTGATGATGTTTCCTTGCTGTCATTGGTGACCGGGCTGAGACCCTCACACCGCGACTCTCGAGATCCCAGTTTAATCACGGACGGCAGGAAGTGCCATGGTGACAAGATGTTAACTACCTCGCCTGGTGTATAGGAGATCGTGGGTTCGATCCCGGGCCTGACGCCTGTTGTATATTTGGAGTGTGCACGTTCTCCCGTGATTGTGTGGATTTTTCTCCGGGTCCTCTGGTTGTTCTCTCCAACATTTGGCTGCTGTAAATGTCCACGTGATGATAAGCCACTTCGTTGAGCTATCATTTGTGGCCAGGTCGCTTCAGTGGGCCTTACCTGGTCAAATAAAACATTGTTAAGTTTAGACAGGCAGCACACACTGGCATCAGCCATGCTGTCACGGAAACACCGAAGTCACCCCCCCCCCCCCCACAGAAGTCATCCCTCTCTCGCCGAGAGCTCGGTGAGAAAACCTTAGCGGTGGAAAGCGTTACCCTCCCCTCCTTCCACCACGACCTCTCAGCGTGGCCAGCTGCACAGCTTCATTATTCGTGGGGCACCCCAATGCCTCGAGCCACGATGAGAGGGAATGAAAGAACGTTCTCTCCACGTGCAGCACCATGCCGATGATGGAGGAAGTCAGAAGTGAGACCGCATCAAGGCAGGCGGTGAGCGTGGGCCGGCAGGTTGACTTGCTGGAGTCAGTGGAGTGAGTTCCTGCTGCTCAAAAGTGCATTGAGTCATTGGTGCTCACACCCTGCTCACGACAGCTCTGCTAAGCCAGTGGTGGGAAATTCCACGTTACTATGGCGGGGTAAGTCTATACCGTTGTTGATTGCCCCCACAAAGTGGTGCTCGTTTTATTGACCCGCCGGGGGGGGGGGGGGATGATGGGCTGAGTCAATGCCCCCGCCCTCCAACTAAAATTTGAACTCCGCGACTTTCCAATTATGGGGCAACTCGCCTGGTCGGCCAAGCCACGCGGCAGGCAATGAGATGTAGAACGTGGAGTAGAGTAGACATCGCCAAACTCCGTGCGTCTAATGTAGAGGTTGATGATCGCCGTTGAAGCCGAAGATGTTTTTTGGGATCACGTGGGAGAAGACACTTGCGGGAAGCACAAACGGCCAAGGATGGAGCCCTGTGTGACACCTCGGGCACAGGGGCTTCTGGGAGGGAGGCGGCCCCTGTATAGGGGCGTAGACGGTGCTGATCTTAAAGGTGCATTGAAAAATGTTGATACTCCGACTGATGCTTCTGCTGTTGTGGAGTGACTCATGCAGCCAGCTATGGCTGCAGGGTTTGGTGGTACGTTTATGTCGTTTATTGTGAAAATTCGGTCACAGTTCCTATAATCACTGTTACATTGCTTTTATGGCTTTATTTAGGTGATTTCGAAAAGTTTTTTGGTTTGGCCATGTTTTTTTTTTTTTGGCCATGTTTGTTTGTTGTAGTACGGAGTTAGACTGATGGCCTTAATCTAAGTTGTCTTGTGGTTGTTGTTGTTGTTTGACTTGCATCCCACTGGGATTTTTTCACACAGCGTTGGTGTACGGTGCTTTTTCTGCAATATTTTGCTGTCTTTTCTTGGATTTTTCTGTTTGCACATAATCACATAGTCACTTTAAGATGTTTTCTTATTCATGTTTTAGTTTTTTGTTTGTTGCGGTTGTACCCGATTCAAGAGCCGAATGGCTCACAGGGCTTTACCTAATAAATGAAAATGAAAAAAAAAACCTGTGGCGTGGGAGGCGCGAGCGGGACCAGGGTGGAGGTGTGGGTGGAGACGCCTCCATAGCAGGGGAGAGGTCTCGGAGAACTAGGAGCGAGTTCGGATCCACGATCTGAAGAGAGACGGAGGTCATTTACCACCTGTGCGCAAGCAATTGCGGTGGAATGGCCCTGGCGGAAACCTGATTGCACTGGGTCGTGGAGACTGTGGAGGGACAGGAGTCATGTGAGTAGGTGACCCCTGCTATGAATGAGCGGCTTGAGAGAGGATGGAATTTTTGCAGGGATTGCTGCGGTCCAGTGCGGGGAGTTTCTTCAGAATGGCAGTGAATGGCTTGTGCAACGATTCGTGGTGCGCTTTGTACTCCACGGGTCTATGGCCAGTGGTTATTCTCAACCTTTTGTTGGCTGCTACTGTTGCACCCCCTCCCCCTTGTTGCATTTTGTTTGAACTGAGTGCACCCTCCCCCTCTTGCCTGACCCAACACGGTTCTGAGGAGTAAATGTATGAATAATGAATGTAAATATTTGAACCAATTGTCCATTTTGTGAGGTGTCCTAACGAGCTCGTAACTGCAAGCGAATACAACTTCAACGGACGCTCGTCATGCGAGAGGTAAATTATTCGCGCTCGCTGATGACTCTTGAAAGCCACATTGTTTACGATCACTGGGGTTTAGGAAGGTCTTCTGTATAGTTCTAGGTTGCCGTATGGATTACAATTTTATCGAAGTTGTTTCATATTGGCAGATGCGTACATGATTATTCAGCAATAACTCTGACCACGTACGATATAATTTCACACGTTTATAAATCACCCCACGTACCCCCTGGGACATTTCCACAAACCCCCAGGGGTCCACGTACCCCCAGGTGAGAGCCACTGTTCTCTGGGTCTCCATGTGAGTCTGTGAGGCTCTATACGAACATATGGGTCTATATCTGAGTCTGTGCCTCTTGATGCGACTCTATGGATCTGTATGCGAGTCTGTGGGTCTCTTTGTGAGTTTCTGACTCTCTGTGTGAGTCTATGGGTCTCTGTGTGAGTCTATGGGTCTCTGTGTGAGTCTATGGGTCTCTGTGTGAGTCTATGGGTCTCTACGTAAGTCCATACATTTTTGTGTGAGTATATGGTTCTCTGTGTGAGTCTATGGGTCTCTGTGTGAGTATATGGGTCTCTGTGTGAGTCTATGGGTCTCTACGTAAGTCCATACATTTTTGTGCGAGTATATGGGTCTCTGTGTGAGTCTATGGGTCTCTGTGTGAGTCTATGGGTCTCTATATAAGTCCATACATTTTTGTGTGAGTATATGGTTCTCTGTGTGAGTCTATGGGTCTCTGTGTGAGTCTATGGGTCTCTGTGTGAGTCTATGGGTCTCTACGTAAGTCCATACATTTTTGTGTGGGTATATGGTTCTCTGTGTGAGTCTATGGGTCTCTGTGTGAGTCTATGGGTCTCTACGTGAGCCCATACATTTTGTGTGTGTATATGATTCTCTGTGTGAGTCTATGGGTCTCTGTGTGAGTCTATGGGTCTCTACGTGAGTCCATGAATATGTGTGTAAGTATATGGTTCTCTGCATGAGTCTGTGGGTCTCTGCTTGAGTCTACACCACAAAATGCAGCGTCTAAATATGATTGCATCTCAAGACCATCGTGCAGACAGTGTGCACGTTTATAATATAGAGATACAGAGGCAATTAGGGCCCAGTAAAAAAGAAAAGTCTTGAACGTTGATGTCAAGAGGAGCTGACAGAAAACATGGATGGCTTGGGAACGAGAGGTTCAGACAGAGGGAGCAGCAAAGGAGAATGAAAGAACTCACTGCAAGCTGGTAGGGGCCTCGCTAATTTATCTTTACAATTTTAGGTGCGGCTAACTCGGCCCATGAACATTATCCCATCATACTATTTGGTTCTTTCGGTAAAGTCACGTAGGTGAAGAGAAAAATAATAAAGAATAAAATAATACAAATAAAATAAAATATAAATGAAAAACAAAGAGTATGGACCCTTGCAGTCACGAAAACGTCAAATCTAGAATTAACCCATCATGTTTAGTTAAATAAGTAACACTTCGTGGTAAGTCAATAATAATTGTGGTATATCATTTTCTGGCATAGGAATGTGGAAAGTCCACCACTGGCTCTAGGTTCACTCACTGGGAAGAGCAACGACCTGTTCAGTGCTCACTGGAGCAGGAAGATGCCAGATCTTCTAATTAGCTAAATGAGGAAGTCATGGTACATGTCATAATTACTCTGAGAGACAGATAGAGGAACGTGTGGTTTGGAGAACACCCAGCAAGTAAGAGATGTCACGTTGACTGTTCAGAAAAAGTGAGTGAGCTTTCGCAGGACAGTACTGTATTTATACATTTTTATCTAACCGGGTAAGGTCCATTGAGCTATGTAGCTATTTTTCAGAAAAGACCTCGTCACGAATCATAACGCAACGAAGTGGAAAATCACGTGGAAATGTATAGCAGCCAAATACTCTAAAAGCATGTTGATTCTAAATGTGGAGGACCCAGAGAAAAATCCAAGCGACCACGGGGAGAGAGACATGCAAACTCCAAATATATAGGCGTCAGGGTTGGTATTGTACTCACCTCCTGCATACCAGGCGAGGGAGTTAACATCTCGCCACCGTGGCTAGACGGGACGATGCACCGATGGTCGAGACTAACGACGGAGTGGCAGCTAAAGGAGGGGACTCGCACGAGAATATATCGGCCACGGAGATCGAGCGACGAAAACAGATCGTGTGAAAGGTGACGCGTGGATTGTTACATCGGCTTGGGGAGACCTCCAAACATCAATGGAGTGATCATGGCTGATGCTTGCGGTGTAATAAATGGCGTTAATGTCAACTTATAACGCTCCACCACCGCACAGCATTCGCTCGCTCTCGTAGAGAAAGAACAACTCAGAGCCGCGAGGAGCCACGCGGGGAGTCAGCGCCACCAACAAATGCCCAGGCTCTGCGGTCCTCTACACATGAAGGCGTTTTATCGGCCAATCAACGAGCGTTTACACGCGGGAGGAAAACCGGAGCACCCGGAGAAAACACACGCGTGCGAGGAGGAAACACTCAATCCCGTACCAACCGAACAGGTGGGTGTCCACATTTCCGCCGTGCCGCCTTCTCCTGGCAAACCAGGGCACGGCACCTCCTCGACACGCCCACAGGAAGGGAGGGAGTGTCGCTGCATTTGCGTGCGGTCATCCACCAACCCTCGCTGCTGCCTCCCACGGTGCTGGGTTACAGGCAGCCACGCGCGTAGCCACCACCACTGGGCACGTGCCAAATTTGGGCGTCGTGCAGAATTCCACAGGCTCTTAAATAAAACACATTCCTGCGGCGGCGTGGTGTATTCCGCAAATATGGCCGACTGCGAGGGTGGGCACAAGCCGGCGTGAGTAGGTTAAACGTTGAGTTTTATAAGGGCACCACGGGGTGACCAGCCCCTCCCCACCCAGCCCCACCCCTCCCACCCCCTACCCACCCTCCCTACCCAGCCCCTCCCCACCCAGCCCCTCCCCACCCTCCCCTCTCCACCCAGCCCCACCCCTCCCATTTTTGGATGCACGACGGACGGACACAATAATCCCCTGTGGGCTGGTGTAACCAGGAGGTTCCTACCAGTATTATATTTTGAGAGCTTTGTCAAACCATGGGCAGATGAAGGCCTCCCCATACCGTTTATGTCGGTGAGGGAAGTCATTTGACCATACCTCACCACACTTGGTCATCATGGCAGCTCCTTATGGCTGTGATAAGAAGCGGCCCAATTTGCAAGAATGTGAAGCAAAATCATAATTTGCCACGATCAGTCCACTGCCGGATGAGGGCCTCAACTTTATATACGACTGCAACGTCATCATTGTAACGTTACTGATGGCAACACAGCTTTTCGGGGGTGAGGCGGTGGTCCGGTCCTTTACGCGCCGCACTACGAACCCGACGACCTGAGTTTGATTCCCGCCAATGGCTCAGATCAATGGGGAACTGGTCCTGTCGCTATGTCCCTCCAACTTTGTCAACCCGCGCTGGCCAGCGCGGTGAAGTGTGGGTCAAACAACGCCGCGTCACGAGCACGGCGGCATGGGTGAGGCATTAGTCCCGCAGCGGATTAACGAACGGCTGTAAATCGTTATTTATCCCTATCGTGAAATGCGGACGATGACGGAGTTGCTGCCAAAGGAAACCAAAGCGGCTGAGAGGACGTTCCACTGGAGGAGATGGAGCGATGAAATCAGCTCGCGTGAAGGTGCTCGGTAGATTGATAGTTAAATGCATTTCACATGTTTAACATGGCCATTATTCAGATAATCATTACAATGCGATTTTGTTCGACAGAATTGAGATTTGTTACGTTTTCAACGTTTTTTTTCTCCAATATTCTGTCTCCTTAAAACGACTCCACGGATGTCAGGTCGCCCTGCAAGAGGCAATGTTGCACGCGTGTCGACGGGCACTGCGTTTTCATGCCAGTGGCCAATTCTAGAACGATGTTTACTCACTTGACATATAAACTCCCCCCCCGGCCAAAAAAAACATCCAAACAATCCCGTCGACAACAGAGTGGGCAATAAAGGGGACACACACAAAACATCGAGAGAATGCGAGACGTTCCAGCCAGTTGAACACGTAGTGGGCTTTCGTGACCAATATTACTCATAATAAAGGTTTTTGGGTTAGATCGCGTAAGGGGCCGTCCATAAATGACGTCACGCACCTGGGGGGGGGGGGTCAGACATTTGTGACGATGTGTGACGAGGGGGGGGGGGGTTTGAGAAATGTGACGTCACATCAAAATGCGCAACTTTAAATATAGACAACACGTTCTACTTAATTAAATAGATTTTATGTTTTCTCCTACAACATCAGAGTGCAGCGCCACATTAAATACGCACTACAATGACAATAGTTTAAAGCGATTTGAAGCATGTTTTAAGTTTGGGGGGGGGGCAGAGCTTTGTGACGTCATATTTGAGGGGGGTCTGACTTTTTGTGACGCCGTGTGACGAGGGGGGGGGGGTAAAAAATCGTGCAAAATCGCGTGACGTCATTTATGGACGGCCCCTTAGTATAAATGTGCAAATCGATGATGCTGGATGTAATTACCAGCGAAACGTCGTGCTACTCAGATTGTAAATGTTGTGGATTTACTCTCCAACACACCGGTCGGCTGAAGTAGTCACTAATTGGCGTTTTGTTGACGTGACAAATCCATTACTAATTGGCTGTGTCGGGTGGTGGAGGGTTACGCACATTTATACTTACGCGATCTCACCCAACAACCTTTATTATCGACGTTTCAGCCATTGGCCCTTCCTCGTGGCACATGAAGCGGCAGGCCAGAGGTACATAAGAGCGGATGTTAAGAGTTGTCGACTGAACCTTGTGTACAACATGGGCAGAGCTGGTGAGGATTCAACTGTTAACCTTTCTTCTGATGACCAACCTTGAAAATGGGCACGTGAATAGTTACCTAATAGCTGCTATTGAGCAGCAGACGCAGCCTTTCAGAATGAAAAGTGCATTTCCAAATAAACCCATTTCGATTAAAGGCTAAAAATAAATGTACGAGACTTTGCGTTGCGCATTGCGCGACGACTTTGCGGGGGAGGCCATCACCCAGCAGTGGATTGAGCATGCAGGGAGAGCTAGAGAGAGACACACATTCACTGTACGCGCCTTTTGAGCGGTTGAAGGGCCCCGCCCTTGCCGTACATTTGTTGATTGGAAGCCCCCTGGCTGAGATCACGACACCAGACACCTTGCCAGCAGCCCCAAGGCGAGCCGTGCAATCGGCGCCCCCTACAGCCCCCAAACCCCAAGGGCAAGCAGCATCTAGGCGGAGGGTTCTGTTAAACTGGGCAACATTTTTGCCCCCCCCCCCCCGTGTCTTCCGTTCAAATAAAAATAAGCGTTTTTTTTTAAACCAGAGAATATTGAGAAATTAATTATTATAAGTCGCATTTCCCTCCGTACGCGCGCGGGAATTGAAATAATGACATCTTCGTTCTTGACATTTTAAATTCCCCACCCGCCCCCCTCGCATTTGGCGCGCGCGCACCCGCCACCCACCGCCCTCGTTGGCCCACGCGGACGAGGGCCCCCCCCCCAGACCTCGGCCCTCGTGGGGGGCACGAGGGCCCCCCCCCGTCCAGCAGGGAAGGGCCACGCCTCGGCCCCGTCGCTCGACTCGTAGCTCGCGGCACACCGAGACGCCCATTTGTCCGTCGGTATTGACGCCGTTGAGATAACGGTGAAACATTATTCTTGTGTCCTCATATTGTGTTAACAGGCAGCAACAGCATCAACAGCAACAGCATCATCATCAACAACAACAGCATCATCAACAACAGCAACCAAGCAGACACGTCACGAGTTGATTTTTTGCTGCTGCGTTTGGCAATGGTGCACACGCACAATTAACAGCAACGGCTTAACACATCAGTCAATAAATAACACTGTCGCCCTAAAAGGAATTAAAAAAATAACCCGATACCAGTGAACGTTACGCCCAATGGCCCTCCTCCACAGCACATGGAGGCACACACAGACACAATAACATCATTATTTACACACACATACGCGCTTGTTTATCGCTGATAATTTAAACGAAATAAACACGGAACGTCGTGTTGTCACGATGTACATTATGAAATCGTTAACGTTTAAGCGATATTAACATCATAATTTATGATTATTGTGAGCGGTTATGGTTCGTCAATCCACTGCTGGATGAAGGCCTGTGAGTGAAAGGTGTCTCGAGCACCGACCGCACACACAACCATAGCGTGCACGATATCAATCACAAATTCCGAAATAGCCAATTGCATTTTCAAGACAGGCCTCGCCTCGCCTCTGTAGTCGCCTCTGGCTCGTCACAGATGGGCGCGCTCATCATCCGAGCCGTCACATTAAAACACGCAAACAGCAACAAAAAACAACCGAGGCCTACATTTTAAAATAAAAACAAAGCGAAGACGTGTTCAGTATCATGGCCGAGGGGTGAAGCGAGAGGCAGCGTCTTACCCGTCCGGCATCAAAAATCCTCTCGCTCTCTTCCCCGATCCTCCTCCTCCTCCCTCGTCCCAGCCACGCCCGCCAGTGATGCTGGTGCTGATTCTGCCTCTTAAGATGATGCTGCTGATGCTGCTGCTGCTGTTGCTGCTGCTGCTGATGATGCTTCTGCCTCTTAAGATGCTGCTGCTGCTGGTACTGCTGCTTATGATGATCACGGTAATGCTGCTGCGGCTGATGTCACTGCTGCCTGAGATACTGCTGCCGTCTGCTGCATCTGATGATGACGACGATGCTGCTGCTGCTTGCTGATGTCACTGTGCCTGTGAAACTGCTACCGATTGATGCTGCCTCTGATTTTGCTCCTGGCTGCTGCTGCTGCTGATGATGTCGGTGCCCTGCCCTTCCCCTCTCCCTGACGCCGCTCGGCAGCCAATCGCGGGCAGGCCCTGGCCGAGGATCCTGGGATACCTGCTGGTTGCCGGGGCAATGGGGACGTGATGGACTTGCTTAATGAGCGAGGGGGACAGCGGGAGGGATGCAGCAGCGGTCAGATGATGGCAGCAGAGGGCGACCGCCACGCTGACCTATCCACGGCGGTGTTGTTTATTTGACCGATACACCGCGCGGGATGGACAACGTGCTCAAGTGATTCGCAACGCACAGGCGGGCACGCGGCGCGGCGTATTTCATATTACGCAATGGGCGAATGCGACCACTGTGGATGAGTTGAGGGGTTGCAGAGAAACGCGTTCAAGTGTTGTCACGGGAGGCGTGCATGTGGTTTCACAAAACGGTCTGCAGAGGGCGCACGCGGATAAGAAACGGGGTATCGCAAGGTCACGACTGCAGCGGACATTTAAGCGCAATGACAAAATGGATTTTGTGTGGTGTCGAATTGCGACCGCGTCTGCACGGCGCTGTGCGGACGCGGTGAGTGCGCGTGTTTTGTGGAGGCAGGCAGTCATAGGCTAAAATGTAGAGGTACTATGGACTTGAACAGGGGGAAGAGGGAATCGACAGAACGTACGGCTGAGTTCCAGATTACGGGGCAGCAGAGAATGAAGGCGTGGCAAATTACATCTGGTGAAATAATTTTCATCACGCACAATTCATCATCAGTCGGAGTCACATCATTGCGGATTTAAGGCCTTTCTGAGCCTGCTCCACCCTAAAATTCATCATATGATGCAATAAACCACCTAACACTGCCCACAAACTAATCTCATCACTCCATGTCTTCCACAGCCATTCCTTTGGGATGCAGTCCATTTCCGCACCGCCATGAGGAAGATTCACTGTAATTGGAGTTGAATATTTATCCGTCAAAAAAAACGGCACAGCGTAATCCAAGACAGTAAAATTTATTCATTTAATATTATACATTGCGAAATTCAACAATTAACAAGTTCTCAATTTCTACACAGAATAGGTGTAGTGGTTAGAATAGGTGACATGAACACAGGGTAGAGAGCAGTTGCGTCGAGGCAAGCGGATCAATCCTTTCCCACGCCAGCCATGCCTTGGACATGTTGCAGCGATTGGCAGATTGGCAGATTTCCCACCTTGGTTGCGACAGTTCAGAATGAGTCCATGCAGGCAAATAAATAGGAGTGGGACACGTTTCGCAGGAGTGTATTTCAACGACACGAGTACGACACACTTCAGTTACAATGTGGAGCGAGAGAAAGAGAAAACGTAGAATTGTGCATGGACCAAGGTTGTACAAAAAAATCGAACATGACGCTTCAAAAACGATTTCTGTAAACAGTGTACAAAATACAGCATCCAAAACAAGGCATGTCCCAAGTCTACTGCTCACTATCGTCTCAAGTCAACAATATTTCATTTTGGCCACAGGAAAACTCTTCCTATAAATTAAGGGTTAGGTTTTACAGGCACTAATAAGCATCACTAAGTCAAACTAAACAACAAATTATTGTGCAAATAAGCAAGACTACATCTGACAAAAGGGTACTTAAGACATTTTGTAGCCATTGATTTCAAGAAATGTACACCGAATACAAAAGCATTTTTGAACATGCTCCAGAGATTTTTTTGTACAATATGTACACATTCCTATAGGATTAAATGCAATAAATTACGCTGCATTATTTAATACTGGTAAAAAATGATGTTGTTTGTTTCGGAACTCTGGTACCAAATGCACACTTTTGTAGCAGTAACTTGGCTTGCACCGTGAAGGACTAATGTGGCATGCAGCGCAAATCACACGTGTACTGTGTACTCGAGCAGCAAAGTTGGATTCATCGTGGCCAATTTATCGAATCTCGGGTTTTAAGTCCACATGAAACCCGTACACGGATTTCTCAAACCACTCGTGTATCATCATAATGGCAGTATAAAATGAGTAATTAAACCACGCATGTATGGAAAATAATCATTTGGGGACAAACATTTCCCCTTTTATCACCAACAGAATAAAACCTGGCAGTGAAAGTTGGGTGTGGAATAAATAGCATTTGCCTGTATGGACTCTGTTCGTGCCAAAAATGCAACCTTGGAAATAAAACACAAATCCATACCATCCTCTTGGAATCACGGTTAATCAAGAGGCGTTACCTTCATTGAAAGACACGGCTGTAAAGCAGCATTACATATTCCGAGGTTATTGTCTTAAGACCTTTTACCAGTCCACTTGAATGAAGAGTAGCCATGAATCTAATGGTCAGTCCAAGGTTACATAAACTGGCGCAGAGTTTAAACAGTATTTTTGAACCATAAATTACGCTTATTAGTTATTTGTTTTTACTGTTAAGGCATGCACACTTTAAGTGAGGGCCTACTAGCACAACTGTCAGTGTAATGTGGAGTAATATTTTTTTGCTTTGTACGTTTTACTTTACTGATATGTGCGAGTACTTCATGATGTGCTTGACATTTTCTTTAGGGTTACATGCGTTCAAAGTTGTCGACTGCCACAACTGAAACAACAAAGTGCTACTTCAAAAATAAGTTTCAACTATGCATTAGCCTTTTTATCAACGTGCAAACTTCCATGGAAGAGTGAGGGCAGGCTCCACGTCCTCGGCTTCTAGAAGGCCGCACTCTTCACCGTGGCTGGCCCTTCCTTCCGATTCCAAGAGGTAGCGGCGCGGGCTTTTACAAAGTTGACTTCCCACACACTTGCTGCATACTTCCTACTTTGTGGAGAAGCCTTCTGAAATGTAACGTGACCGTTTGTTCACTAAAACACAAAGACGGTTTGCAATGTTAAAAAAACGTACGCAAAATTAACTAACTTCGAGTGAAATTTAATTTTTAAAAAATGGCACCCGACACGTGTTATCAATGCATGAGATTAAGAAAAAGCAAGCTGGAGTTTGGTCAAGATTAGTCCAGTTTTGTTCAACTTATATTTACAAATGTTTGCAAGTACTTTTAAAGGGGGGAGAGAATTAGTTTAATATTACCATATTTCCAAATCGCACTGTTAGTGTACAAAATGTAACTTTAATACAATTAGCATATAATGCTGCTAGTGTGGAATGGCGTTCCAAAAAGAGTGCTTTTTTTCCAAATACGTTCATGCAATGAACATTATGCAACGTCTTAGACAAAATTGTCAATATTCAAATGTGCCCTTCAAGACAAAATGAAGCCTACAACCCCGATTGCTTTATGCAGCGTTCCCCTGCAAAGGACAACCAATTCGTTTTTGTGCTGCTTTAACACTTAAGTTTACAAGGCTTACTGGTTTAACATCAACCACGTGTCATAATTACCCACATTTGACTATTTCCAATGTTTGTTCTCTTCAAGTCTGCTTGAAATACAATACTGATCATATTTTTTCGATGTTAAATCACTTTGCAAACAGATGCCGACATGATTCTTTTTCAAACCGTTCATCAAAAACATGCAGCACTGACAACTTCCGAAGAATATTCTTTAGAAAAACAAAATAAGGAACCTACATAGCCACAATTTCTGCGAAGCAGTGCAAAGTTTCTTATTCACCTGACAGCATATACATGTACCAGGTTAAGATGTTAAAGGCAGCAGAACAAGCGAAACGGGCAGTCATCATGGCCCACCCTGCTGTTTTCTTTTTAAAGGAAACGCACATACCGCCAGACTTACAACAACCCTTGAAAACACACAGTCCACGCTTCCTAAAGTTCTTCCAAGACGACAACAAATCTATCCAGGACCTTGGTAAACATATTGAAAATACTTAAATCAGTCAACACGCACACAAAACAGCATTATCCTATGCACTTAATGGCAATTCAATTTAAACTTGTATCTTAAGGGAATATGTCTACATCATACGATATTGTGAGAACGGACATCATTTTGCTGTTCCTGGATTATACTGTAGTTTAATATACAGCAGCAGCTATTGTAAGCCTGTGTTACTCTTATCTACAACTTCAGTTGCGGCACTGTGCAAGACCGGGCACCTCGGTGTGTTTTTCATGCAACCTCATTGGCAACGGCCTGCACAGCGCAGCTCGCGCCCGACACAGCAACGAAGCTAGTGGCCACACCTTTTCGAGGAGGCAATGTGATAACGCCAAGACAAGATCAAAGCAAACAAAACTGGCCGCCTCACTCCACAAGGCCTTTAAGCAACTAGGGAAGCAGCAGACAGAGAGGAGGAGAGTTGCAGCGTCGTGTGGGGACCGAGCTGGCGTGCCGCCTCTCTCCCTGGCTAAAAGGGGGGGGGGGGATGGGGAACGACCCTGCTACACACGTTAACGCCACCGGCTCATTCGTCTGGAGGCTCGGAGTGCGATTCGGTGCTTCCCGCGGGATGGGCCGAGGCCACGACGGCCGGCGAGCCGGGAGTAGACATGGGCCCATCCACCACTTCGTCCTGGTTGTAGAAAAAGAAGGGGCACTGGTGGATGAAGGTCTCGATGATGAGCTTGTTGACTCTGGTGGCCGTGAGGGCATCCACCGTTTGGAAGTCTGGCCGCATGAGCGTGGGCCAAAAGCAGATCGACAGATTCTCGCTGGTCATGTAGTTTTCGGAGCTGTACTGGCTCACCCTGCAATGGGAGAAGATGCGATACTTGTTGAAGGTGGAACACAACACAGTTAACAAAAAAAGCATTTAGTGAGATGTATTATAGAGAGCAAGATAAATAACAAGGCAATGCCTTCTTCACCATGTCTTCACATAAAAACATTGTTCACAATAGTAATAATAAATTACATTTATAAAACGCCTTTATACAAAGTACTCAAGGCACTATTTGACACATAGCTCAAAATAGTCAATAACATCGTCGTGGAGAAAATAAATAACATTAATTAGCAATGTCTCCTTCATGTGTAAAGTCGTGCAACTGAGGGGTCGCGTAGCAAATATAATTTTTACGTGGAGATGGATATGTTAAGGAGACATGTTGTCTGCTTATTTATTTAGCTCTTTAAATTCTCCAAAACACTGATTATTTAAAGTTACGCATGATATAATTGTGTCGAACTAGGATCCCATAGCATCGAAGGTGCTTGCCTGTAAGATCGGCAGCTCATTGATTCAAGCAAGCCTAACATCTCGCGGTGGAGATATGTTAGCCTCCTCGCCTGACGCCTGCATATTTGAAGTTTGCATGTTCTCCTGGTCCTCCGGTTTTGCCCTCCATATTTAGAAACATACGTTGAGTATTTGGCTGGTATACATTTCCACGTGATAAGCCACTTCGTTGAGCAATCTTTTGTGGCAAGGTCCCTTCTGAAAAAGCGCTATATAGCTCAGTGGGCCTTAGCTGGTCAAATAAAATAGTTTAAATAGCTTAAATAGTTTGACGAGACAATGTATGTTGAAACTGGCCCAGTGTATTCGTCTTGAAACAATGGTGCTCAAATTTTGCAGCTAATAGGTTGTACAAATGGTTTTATACATGGAGGCATGTAAAAATAACATTTGTTATTCATATTCCCCACAATTATGCGATTCATTATTTTGAGTTATGTATCATCTAGAGCATATTATTTGGTGATGCTGCATTGGCACAACAAGCACACGTAACAAAACAAATATTTGTCAATAGAACTGCATTAATAACAATGTAAACTTCAAAAGAAGCGCCTTTCAATTGTGCTATTAAGGCTCATTGCCCAAAACATCACCCATTATATATTTTTCCTTTGAAGGCAGTGTTTTTAGTGAATGTGTTTAGTTTTGTTTTTCTCATCATTTATCGCAGCAGTTCACTATTTGTGATCCGTGGGCCACTGGTGATCCTCAAGGCCATGGGATACGGTCCACAGTACTGTCCCCATATACGATGATTTTTCCACGATGCTATATTTTATTAAATGTCAATTACACAACTCCTTTACAGCCAATAAAAGCAAGCTAAATCGTTTTACGGTGTTTTAATGGGCATATTTTCAGCACTTCTGGAGTAGTTTCAATTTCGAAAAATGTTATTGGTGCATGGTGGTCCATATGAAACATTTGACGATTGACCGGTTCACTGTTCCAGAAAGGTTAGAAACCCACTAATATAGCGCAAACACAAACAGCTGTATTACTTGTGCAGGTGAGTGATGATGTATTTGAAGACTTCGTGGTTGACGTGTGGCAGTTTCTTTAGTTTTCCTCGTAGGGCAAGCAGTCTTCCTGTCTTGTCTGGAATATCTGCGCACAAATACAATAGAGTTCATGCATTAAATAATTTATCCCAATATAAATTGTCTATTTTATCTATGTAAAATCCAACGTCATTGTTAAAACGTACAAAATATTTTCTAGTTAGTGTAGGATTTCACAATGATATTAACAAGCATTTTTTTACATGAATGTTAAAAAGGTATCTATCTAATGTTCAATTAACATTTTACACTTTTAATACAAAATATATACACGTCATTATGAAAACGTTTAATTGTTTTAATACAGGACACCCTTACTCTTGAACATCGCGGGTTTATCGTTCGCGGTTTCGACCTGTCGTGGGAAACCTCTTTGTATCCCAATTTAGCTATCGCGGGAGGTTAGTTTTGGCCTTTCGCGGGTATACTATGCCCAGAAGTAGTGTATCATTGGCTGATACAGTGGTTCAGGACGGGCGAGGGATGCGAGGCAGTCAGTGGCACCTCAACCTTTGCCGTGCAAGGATCTCACAAACAAAGACAAAGATCCCACATATAGCCTTAACAAAACTGTTGGGAGGAAGTGCTGTTAGCGAGCACATATGAAGGGCGGCACATGAGGGGGTGGGTGGCCAGCACCAGGCCCGGTCGCCTTTGTCTCCCTAGTAGCAACAGTTACATATCGTGCCAGGTAACCATGAAAGGCCGAGTCGACCTAAGGGAGGACAATGACCAGTTTAGGTAATCGTCACTGGTGTTGTCCATGAGCGAGATCGAACTCGGGTCGCCGGGTTAGTAGCACTATCGCTTCCCCCTTGCGGACAAACACTCACAACCACACTCTGCTTTGGATCATCATCGGTAAGTGCAGTATTTATTCAGTATTTGTACCACTATTTATTGTCTAGAAATTATTTTTGTATCAACGGTTTTTACATGTTTATTTATATTCATTTGTTTATAGTTTATTTGGCATTCAGTACGGTACTTATTTCAATTGTGATGTGTCAATTTTTGATTGTTGTGTACCTAACCCCATTATTTAGGTAAGGCTCAAAGTATTGAATATTGCGGTTGTCTTTCATGGCACCTTCCAAGAACGCGATATTGCCCAATCATCTCCAGATCTCAGAATCTCAGTCAAGGCGAGCCTGGATAGTGCTTGGATGAGTGACAACCTTGCATAATAGAGACTGTATACTGTGGGGCTGCAGAGGCAATTACAGGAAAACCGATGGTTTTACTGTGCCCCCACATATATGTCCCCCCCCCCCCGCCACCTTCACCAACACGTACTGACCAGCATGGTGAAGTAGGGTCAAACAACCCCCACAACTCAAGTGTGCAGAGGCTCTCGTCCATGAGTCAGTAAACAGAGGGCTGGACATGTATATGTAGAATGACAGAAACATGAATGCAACTTGAAATAGAATAACGGAAACATACTGATAGCCTCCATGAGATCCTGATGGATATCATACGGCAGCAGAGGGTCTGGCAGCTCAGCAAAGAAGATCTTGAGGGACCCAGCCACAGTGTTCACATTCACATCCATCGCCTCGTAGCTGATGCCGTGATCTGAAAGGGAAACCCAAAAGCAATATCGACATCCGGGGAAATGCACACTCGCAGCACAAACTGCAACGTTGCAACACAATATTGATACTAGTCAGCATCCCTTTTAAAAACGGAATTCTATCGCACCGTGCAATCAGCATCAATATAAATATCCATTCAGATCTCTCGCTAAGCAGTGCAATCCTCCGCGTTACAGAACGGCCCACAGAAACGGCTACACCAGAGCTACCTCTCAATTCCCTTTAAGTGACTTCTGGTCCACAACAGGGAGCAAGCAGTATGTTTCCCTCCCCCGACCCTGCCAGAGTAATGTTCGTCACATGACAGGGATTCCATTTATTTTTAACCAAATAAATATCACTTTCACGTGGTGTTTTTTTGTGCAATCATTGGTGACTGGGTCGAGAGCACCAACTCTCTACTTTTGAGAACCCAGGTTAATCAAGGATGGCTGCATGGAATCAAACTCAAGCTCTCAACATTGCTAACTCTGAGGTATATCGGCCACCTTGACACGGCATAATTCCTTAATATAACATGCACACCATTTACATTCGGTACAATTTCCCAAATTTTTTAAATTTTACTTTCAAATTAAAACAAACAGGATCAGATTACGACAACAAAACACATTCTAGTTTTGCAATATCTATGCCACGACATTTGTTGCTATGTTTGATTCCTGACAATACATTTTAGAAACTTATTTAATTTAATATGTTAATTATTGGCAACATTAAATTACCAAATCAACAGGTATTATAAACATGTTCAAATATGAAACATACATAAACAAGCCGCATTTCAATGTTGTTGATTTTCAACTGGTTGTTCCCACTGAACAACATATACAATTTCCAGGAGTATTATACATGTTCAGTTCTGGTTGGATAGTAGTCTGTGGGATCGATTGCTCTGATAAACCAGGTGCAGACCCAGTGCAGCTAATTGGCATGCTATTTGTCACTGAATTTGATTACTTACAGCTTAGATTTTTGACAATATATTCAACCTTATTTAATATAAGAAATCAAACAGAAACAAATATCATGCCATTATTATCTGCCAAGAATATAACAATGTTGACAATCTATGAACAGTAGAGGGCAGTAACCACAAAGCTTTCTACCGGGGGGGAGAATGGCATTTTCACAAACTCGAATTTCGGCAGCCAATGACCACCTTATTTTAGCTCCTGTCGAGGCCTTCTTGGCGCTTAGCGCCTCACCCGTCGCCCCCGCTGATGTCCTCTTCTTCCCCCCCCCCTCAATGTGTGCAGATACTACTATTGTATGTAGGGTGTGTAGGCTTAATATGACTACAAAAAAAAAATATGGGGGGGGGGGTCGACAATTTTTGGAAACCTGTTGGATCAACTTTTTAAACCCAAACTTTGGGGGGTCCACTTTCTAGAACGTTTTGATTTAGACCTTCTGAAAGGCTCTTATAATTTAGTTGACGAACAAACAAACGGAATGCTGGGCTTTTATAAAAGACAAACAATCGGCACATACCACACTCAAACTGCTTCTGCAGGCTGTCTTGCTCTGTTTTATTGCCACTAACCCGGTAGAGGCCTTCCGTTGTAATCCCTGCAGTCAGTCAACATCAAAATAATGATGTTAAAACAAGCTGAAAATATCAAAACAAAAACATTATCACGTCACTTCATTAAAGAATACATAGGAGGGTGGAGGGGGGAGAGGTGGCTCAAATAACGCAACCATTTAGTGGGCTGTGAAATGAACCCGTGATCCTCAAGTTCAATTCTTGGCAAAGGCCAGGGGTCAACAACCAAAATAAGAGCAGCATTTTTTTTAGCATTAGGTACGGAACTCAATATTTCAAGAGCCCCAATGCATGTGAACACATCCTACATACATTACGTCACGAGGCAGCCCGCAAAGAGCTGCGTTTGGCTTCAGAGCCGCAGATTGCCAACCCCTGTCCATGGTTAACATCGGTGGCAAGTGATATTGCAATCGGTCTTGGACTCCCTTTCACCAACCCACAATGACCATTGGGTGAAGTATGGTCAAGCAACTCCTATGACTGGCACGGTGTGGAGGAGACCTTCATCAACAAGTGGATTGTGATAAAGGACTGTATATTATTATGTTTTGTCAATGAATACATGCATATTTCACAAATACAATACTAAGCTAATATGCAGTATCACTATAATTATTTTATCTTGGCAATAGCAAGAGTATAGAAAAACATGCAAAATGCAAAAGCAGCCCTTTCTTTAAAATAATGTTTTGCTCTGCACAACTTTTATTTATAGAAAAATTATCTTGACTTATAGCTGCATGACCACCATACAAATCCAGGCCAACCAGTTGCACAAGAGCAAGCATTTAAAAGTATGTCTATTCCATTTAGAATGACCTGGTGTGCCTTCCCTGCATTGTCAGTGACAAATCTGATGTTCCTGGCTGTAAGCCACATTTGCCTTATTTCTGGGAAGTGGTGGTTACACACTAAAGCAGCTTTTTGCATGCATTCAATACTTGTGGCTTCATAGTTTTATATGGTGAAATTCAATATTTAATTGAGCCTACCGGTTAAACTGACAAAGAAATATGATCCTTTTTTTGAAGGCTCTGATTTATTGTCAAATCATTCACAACTGAAGCCAGTTCACGTATTCTGCATTATGTAATGTGATGTTCAAAGGGCATTTTATTCTGCACCCAAATATAAATTACATCTTTTTGATGAAATTCAGAGCTCTGTGATTGTTAACCCAGCATTTACAGCCATGGCAGTTTATTTAACAATATAACCAAACAGATCTAAAATGTCCTCTCCTTATTCAAACAAGCCCCTTCAGGTCATGACAGAATGAATTCCATTATAAGAATACCACTCATATTGGTATGGTAAAAAAGTACTGACTTGCCAATAAATAAAATCCCTACAAATCAAACTAAGCACTGCACGTATAAGGAGAAATAGATCATGCGCTTATTGGATGCTTGGGAGGCTCACAACACCAACATTACGCTGCCCAAACATCAGAGATGAATGCCTAGGGTCAAGAATGCACAGCAAAAATAGATTCACGAAACACTACCCAAGACAACAGAAGTGCACCAGACAAATAGCATACTGCACTAAGCTGCCTGGATATGTTTGCCTTGTGCTCTACAGGCTGGCAATCGGGGTACAGCACCAGCAGCGATCTCACAATCCATTCACAGGATCTAGCAGAGCCCTGTTGCACAGACTTCCTTCCTATGACACTACTGGCCCCGTTTCCACAAGGTTTGGGATTTAAAAAAAACAAATACCTATAGGAAATCTGTTGTAGATGTAGTCATTAAAACGAGCTTATCATCATTCTGTGGTACCTTTAAAAAAATCCCCTGGCTAGAACCGTCTCGCATTACAGGAACAGGGTTAAGCTGTTGCAGAAGTGGCACGGTTTCAAGCTGTTCGAGGCAAATGATAAACTCTACATGGGCCTTGCATCAGTATGCGCCCTGGGGAAAGGTGTCACCTCAAATTTTTTATACTTTTTTGGCAGCTATGAAACATTGAGTTGTTTATAAGCAAACCCAAATGAAAAAACTAAAATTAGCTCTTAAACTGAAATAAAAATGTGCAATAAACATTGGAAGTGCTTTTGGGTGTGTGAAGCGTTACTATTAACATTATTTCCACCTGTTAATTTTAACACAACAATCAGAACAGTCGAAAGGAGATCATAATTAAAATGTGCACTTATATTTTAACACAAGGCAGATTATAGTTAGTCAATTATGTTACAAATGACTGTGGCACTCCTTGTTCCTGTAACTGAATAACCATAATTCTTAAATTCACTGGGAGAAAGCATGTCCTTAAATTTGTATTCTCACATTCCTCATATTTTTTATATTTACTATTAATGTAAAATATATTTTAGAATCTTGACACGCTATTAAATAACTGAATGAGAATATCAACATTCTTCTCGCGGCAATGTACATTATCCTGAAAAAAAACTCCCGGATTTTGAGACGCATTTAAGTCACTAGCATTTATAATGCAGCAACTGATTAGCATTGTCCGAGCAAACACTACACTTAAACAAACCCATCTCAAAGCTGCAAATTTTCACAGAACTATGTGCAACTTCCTGCCCAGAACACCCTGTGTAGCCACTGATTTGAGTGTAAACTCAGCTACCAGCACAAGGAAGAATGAACAAAATAACCAAATATAAAAAATTGAGAAGCTGGCCCAAAATACAAAGAGGATGAGTGCAATACCAGATGCAGAAGTGAATAAAATATAACCATGTGGATGGCCACCCGCAAGACAAGGAAACTAGTAGGCAACTACTTGAGCACCAAACATGATCAATAATGCATGAAGCCAAAATTTAATTTTCAAAATATGAGTTTAATTCTGGATAGAGTTTACTACAGGAGAAATGCTTCTTAAACTCTAAACAGTAATTACCACGAGTGAGAATTTAGATAAGGGATAATGTTAAGACTGTGTTGCCCAAATATTTCCAGACACGTATAGAATGAATTGCCATATACCGATCACTAGCTAGAGACCAAAATACAATATCCTTCAAACACATTATTGCATCTAAATAAACCCCATGTACTGATGCAATTATTATAACTTTACCAATCATGAAAATATTTCTCCATATAAATGGGTTTCATATAACTAATACAGCATAAAAATACGCTTCTTTTAAAATGGGCTGAGCACATCGCTATATCTGTAATTTCATAAAAGTTAACAGCTTTCCCTGCCATAATTGCAAAGTTTTAAAGGTGATTTAAATGTTTAAAGTCAGATTTCCATTGTCTATTAATGTACTGCTGGCTTTATGTTAGCAGGATTTTGCTCATAAAAAGTAATTTCCTTGTGTCAAAGCCTGCAGAGGCTTGCTATTCAAACTAAACTATGTGTGCTAAGCCAAGCATTACATGCCCTGGGCTGCCATTTTCTCTCTCAACTTAAAATGCATCAGATACCAACAACGCAGGATATGAAACTGTTATTCTTTCAGTTTGACCACGATTCCAAAAACAGATGCCAATATACTCATGTATACCAAACGGTAATATAAATGCACATTAAATCATCGTCACACTCGAAAAATAAAAAGTCAGACCACAATCCTTCTGCAGAAATGTAAAGAAACGTGACCTCTGGAGTGTGTGGTGAGAACTAACCGCAAGACTCAAGGTAGAGCACACATTTTTCCACGAATAACGGAATGGGGTTATCAGGCGACTGCACCACCTCGACCAAGGGCAATCCAAAGTACACGCTCTCCTTCTTCACCTCCTGCTTCCGGTACTAAAGATGCGACAGCAACAAGGAAAGACAAAACACAGCAAGGGAACAATTTACTCCACTTGGCATTGTGTTTAAATCACGACAATCTGTAGCGACGTGTGAATGTGCGTGCTCCATGTACAGTGTAGTGCAGTGGCGTAATGTTTAGCGCATTCCTGGCTACAGCCAATGAGGGGTAAATATCTAAATCAGTTCTGGGCCACCCCTAGGTTGGTTAAGCCTTAAATAAGTCCATGGAGTAGTGTGTAAAAGTCAGCACTAGGGTGCCAAAGGCAGCCGGGCATGGCAAAGGTGGGTCGGGTGTGGTGCTGGCCATACCACCACCTCATGCATCACCACTTGCCTAAACAGCCGATGTAGGCTAAATGGGAAATCTTTTGATTTTAATAGTAGAATGAAGAAAAGGTGACTGTCAGTAAGCAACAATTATAATAAATAAAAATGCAGCCAAACATTGCAAGCAAAGCAATTATAGCCCTGTATGCCACAAGCTGAATCCTGTGATTTAAGCCGGTGTGCATTGTTCCCGCATTGCACTCTGCCACAAAATAATCCTAACAACCTTCAATATAAAAATAAAATTACATCTGCTATTGAGAGACTGGGTGCTTATATTAGCTTCTTATATGCACTTCCCATTGTCGTTTTGTCAGGTGACAAGAGGCACATGAGAGCCTAGGATTTCAAGGCGAGAGAAAATATGCTGTGCTCAGCACTGGTCTGCACATTCTGCATGTGCACATCTACAGAAGAACCATACCTGTCATGATGGCAATGTAAAGAGGGCAATAAGGGACACATTATAAGGGGCAACCTTACTTTAGTGGTGGGTTTAAATTAATATAAATGGGAATCATTTATAGGAATTTAAAGCCCGAGTCTTCAGTAATTTACCCATAAATTTAGGCTGACAAGACATGCATTCATTTGATTGACATTTACAAATGTAAACCATCTTAATGGAGTATGCATATGTTAAATGGAAATTACAGAATTCATCAGATATTTTTTTATTACTTATATAATGTTAAGCAAATTTGATCTCTTTTAAACATTTCAACATTTTTATTACAACAAATCTCTTCTTTTAAGATGCAATTAAGCCAAAGCGATTAAAATTCCCAAACACAATTAATATCTGTCAAAATTAATAATGTCCTGTTAGTGCCTCAATACCTGCATTTATTTATTAAATCAGATCATAATGAGTATGTGAAACTGATGTAAACAAACTACAGCGCTCAATTAAGCACACATTCTACTGTAATCTCCAAGTAATATAATATATGCAGATTTATCACAAAACACAAACCTTAATTTCCATCTTTTTATCAATCCTGTCTCCCCTTTTCAAGCATGAACAATATTCTCTAAATTGTACACTGAATCCATCCTATTTAATGAGAATGTATAACTAAATTATCACTGACAATAAAGATGTACCCAAAATGTGCACAATTTTACATGTGATCTTTTTAAATAACGGCTTTGCATTTTAATATAAAACGAACAAATTATTTAAAAATGACGTTAAATAAGCTCACGCTTAACACTGAAGCTGCATGGCTATTTGCATGTCAACATCAGCATTCGAAGGTGAAAGTTCAAGTCAATTAGTTTGCTAAAATGGCATTCCTTTAGCCATTAAAATTAAATATGACATGATTTTAGAATAACCCTCACTTAAATGCTGCAGGCAGGGGTTAGCAAGCAGGGCAGGCCAGGAAGTGGGTGGATATGGGAGAAACAAGGGACGGTAAAACCACAGAATGTGCAGCTGCACAAAGGCTGCAGAGTTGGGCAAAAAAGCAAGCAGTTGAGCTGACAGGATGTGGTGCACTGAAGCATGTAAAATTATTATGTTAGGAAATGTACGAGGTGAAATGACTTGTGCATTTCTTGATAGTGAGATGTAACCATGGGGTGCAGGCAGGAGTATATCAGTTCTGCGTACTGCACATTTAAAAGCCTGACAATCTGAGTTAGATTCCTGGTCTCGGCTAACATCAGTAGCGACTGATATATCTGCACCAGTTCTGGGCACCCTCACTTCACCAACTCTCACTAACCAGCATGGTTATTATACAGTCGAACCATCACAATCAACATGGCGTGGGAAGGTCTTCGTCCGTCAGTGGACTGCCAAAACGGCTGAAAATTATTATAATTATGATGCAATTACCTTTGATTTTCTCAGCAGACTCTTCTTTTTCTTGCGATCCTCCTGATCTGCAGACGGCTTGTCCAGGTCAGAGTCACTCATTCTCGGCTTGCGTTTTCTTCTGCTCAGTGAAGGAAAGAAGTTCTGCACCTCCTCATCGCTCCCTTCGGATGGTGACCCGGTGGCCAACAGTTCTGGTGGCGCTGTGCGGCGAGGCTTCAGTCTCTCCGACCTGTGCTTGTACGGCACAGGCTTCCGCGCCTGAACACTGACAGTCCTGTATTCCAGTGTGCTGGCATCCAAACCATTATCCACACTCCCCTCCGGAATGCTCGTTGACACTTGGTAGACTGGCCGCCCTCTGATCCTAATTATTTTCCCTTGTTTGCTGTCTTGGGGAACCGAGTAGATGTTTTCTTCGAGATTTCTGAACCTGCTGATGGCATCCAGGGGATCAGCGTAGTCACCTGGGTCACTTTCACTTGGCGTTTGTCGCAATGACTTCCTGATCGATTCTCCTCCAAATCGCAACGTCTCCATTCTTTTCAAAAGCTCTGGATCTGGTCTGGGGGGAAGGACAGGCTTTGGCAAGACTGGAGGGCCTATTTTGTAGCTTCGATCCGTCAGGTAATCGTGACTGCACAGTGGAGAGCCGTAAGGTGGTACGGTTGCGATTCCACCGCTAAATTCTTTTTCAGCAGCTGAAAACTGAAACATATCGCTCATGTTCAGAGGGAATGGCTGTTTTTCATTGTTTGCTGGGCTGTACGGTGGAGGTGGCTCACTGTCATCAGGTGCCTGGCTGTTAGAATTGAATCCTTGAAGTTCTACTCCAGCAGACTGTGGCAAAGATTCATCCCCTGTCTCCCACAGGGACATAGACTCTTCGATATGCAGCTTCTGCTCATAAACTTCGCGGAAGTAGGCAGTGAACATTTCCGTCTGCTTGTAGAACCGTGATGTGGTCTTGAATTTTGCACCGATGTCACTGGCGATCTGCTCTCCCTCCATCAGTAGGTCTTTGCTGATTTCATCAGTGAAGAAATCACAATCAGTATCGGTCACAGCAAGGATGTGTATTGGCAGAACATCGGGAACGCCAGACAGAAAAGCACGCAGCATCGCTATGGATGCCTTCCTCTTTGCAGAGTACACAAGGATGTAGCCATGCACCATTTCATCCCTTCGCATCATTGCAGAGTGGTACGAGATTGGTGCGATCTCCACCCGTCGCTTGTGCGAGCCCAAAAATACTTCCAGAACCAGTGTGCAGCTGTGCCCAATTTTCCCAATTGTACAGAATTGAGATTCCAAAAATGGTGTCAAGACCAAGTCTACGCTGAATGAATCACCGCACATTACACACATCATTATTCGCAAATCAACTTCTGGCAACTCTTTCAGGGATGGTGCTGGGCTGACGACTGAGGGCCTACATTTTTTTGCCTCGAGCAATTCACGCAGTGCTTGCTTTATTTGCAACTCGTGAAATTTGCGATATGGGTATGTGTCTGACGGAACATCGACGAAATGACACTGCATTTTATTAGCTATGTGTTTACCTTGCAGCCTCAGTGTTGCCAATACCATGCTGGAATACTTCTTTTCATGTGCCAATATCAAAGCGATGGGCAAATAGGACGTCTTGTCTCTCCTGTCACTGTAGTGAAAGCCTGTAGAGCTGTCAAGGTTTTCTTCAATGTATTGGAGTGTTTCGATTGAATTAAAGACACAGAAGCATCCGTGAGGTTTCGAGCTAGATGTCTGAAAAGGGTTGGCCGAGAGCCTTGCATTCTCTTCGATAGGTCTCAATTCAAGCTCGTACATTTTTCCATCCAAAGCATACTCATTGTCTGTTGACTGTGCCATGATTTCATTTGCCAATTCATGAGCAAGACCATCGCAACCCAACAAAACTATGTTCAGTTTGTCTGTGTTAACACTGTCAGACATATACGTGGACCTGGAGCGATTGGTACACTGGGATGCACGGTTGGCCAAATTTTGCTGAATCTGAATGTCCATGCAGTTCTGGCCGCTCAGACAAGTATCAATGGTCGGGTGGTAAATAAAACCAATGTGTTTCAGCAGCAAGGCCTGTCTCTCAGCTTCCAGACGTTGCAGTGCCTTGAATCTCGGTTCGTCTTTCAGCTCTCGGTTGATCTCTGTCATCTTTTCTTTACTTGGCGTCGCATTTAGGTCTAGATCCACAAACAGATCAGAGTACTCCAAAAGCATTTCTTGAAACTCTTCCTTTGCCTTCTCAATGATGTCCTGTTGGTGGCGACTATAGATCTCCAACTTTTCCTGATCTGAAAGCTGCTGGAAGGATTCTTCATCCAAGAGAAAAATGTGGACATCTTCCCAGGCTTTCCCAGGTGTCACTTGGTTATTCCACTCCAGTGCCTTTTTGAACCTCACTTTCATGTCAGCTTTCCACCTCAGGATCTTCAGCCTCTTCAAGTGCTCTTGCGAGACGAGTTCTGCATCGCTCAACTGGAGAAAATCAAATGGAATCCTTTGATCATTGGGATTTTCAATGTGATCACTATCCTGCCAGGCTTCTTCCTGAAGGACAATAAAGAAAGAATCAAAGTCTTGCTTGTGGAACAGGAGCTCCTGGATGTGTTCCCAGCTCATGTGTTCAATTTCATCTAAATCTGGCAAAATAATTTCCAATGCCTTGAGAAGAGAAGTGAGATAATCCAGCTTTTTCCGACATACAAAATCATCCTTCAGTTTCCTTAAGTGCCTTCTGAACAGCTCCCTTGCCTGCTTCTCACCCCGTAGATAGACAAAGTCCTGGTAATCTTTGCTGTCCTTTATTTTATTGGACTCTGTATGCCACTCTGCATGAAAATCCTTCACTGCACGCGTAAGGAGCTTAGTGTACTTGTCAGTGACGACATCCAGGATATCTCGTTGCTGCCGTGAAGCCTCTGCGAAAGGAATTATCTTAGGCTTTCCTCGAGATTTGTCAATCATTTGGGCCAAAGCAATGAATGCCAGCTCCACATTAACATTTTCATGTGCGGATGTTTCTATCACCGGAGTGTTGATCTTGGCCTTGGACAAGTATGCTTGCAACTCCCGCAGGAACTGCTCCACCATGACGTCACACTTTGTGGCGACCAGAACCACTGGTTTTTTCGTCTTAGATAGCTGTTTGTACAAGTTACTTATGAACTCCAGCTGATCATCCAGAGGCCTGTTCTGTACAAGAGTAACATCGCAGCACAGGAGAAATCCATCCACTGCAAGCTTTCCATCAGGCATTTGTTTTTGTTCGAAATCTTGCTCAATTCCAAGCTGGTCTGTGCATATGTACATTAGTTTCTCAGCCGAACTAAGCTTTATTGCTACAGATCTCTTGCTGTACGGTTGCAAATTGGTACTGCGATGAGGCTGAAATGTGGCATCGTCGATGAATTCAGTTTGTTCAACTACCCGAAAGATATACTCGCAGCCTTCATCAATTCTTCGGACTTCTCCCCAGTAGAGGAACTGGTCGTTATTTACAACGCGCCCACCAAAATCACTCTGACTGATTAAAGACGTATGTACCTCAAAGTAATCGTCGGCCCTTGGACGAACAAATCTATTGCACAAGCAGGACTTCCCAATACCTGTGGCCCCCTTTTCCTTCTCAGTTCCTGAAAGCCCTACGACACTGATGTTGAACGTGCGGGACTCTTTGTTCTTCGCCATTGCCACTTTCACATCCTCTCCCGAGAGGCTGAAGCGTAGACCCACCACTCCTGGCAGAGCGCGTGCAAGTGTCAGCACAACTCAAGGGCGCATAGCCATAGCAGCAGTGTACCCCACACGAGCTTCTGAAATGTTTCAAGTTTTCGTTATCGTCCTCTTCATGATTCGCAGGAGCATGTGAAGAACCTCCATGTCATTCGTCCTTTTCACCCCTGTTAATGATAAAGCGAACTCGCGTTAGAAATGAATACGCTTCAGCGAGATCTGCAAAAAGTTTTTTTCTGAATCGCATCTTAATATTAGTTACAAATGACATTAGTGTACTTATTTTCACATTTTAAGTACACATTATCAGGTGTGATTATGTTACCATCGACAGGAAAGTTGTAATCACATTAAATCCATTAAAGTATAGATATACCAGTTAAAATCCAAGGTCGAAAGAGAATCAAATGCAATTTTAGTGTTTGATTCTGAGAAATTTGAAGTGTCAAACTGTCGCAGGGTACTCGTTAGCAATAATAATTGCCCAGTGGATTTTCCCCCCAAATGTTATTTTCATATTTTCAAAGGCATGTCACAATGAGTTAACTTTGTTATGGTTCACAGCACTATACCTTTGTGATTCTTCACACAGACATAAACAAACACAGGATATTGTAAACATATACCAAACAATTTTGTTTAATACAGCATCAAATACATTTGAATGTTATAAAAACACATGACATGAGCATTTAATGTCAGCAGATACAAATTACACTCTCCCGCAATCATTCAACGTCAGCCGGGATATAAATACTGAAACCATACAATATTAGTGACTGTGCATTTTAATGAAAACCTATTAAGCACACTCTTTAATGGAAATGAAAATACCCTACGTTTACATTTCATGAAGTATTAAAATAATATTTGTGTGACTTGCGGTAGTAGTTCCAGTAAATGAAATGCTGCTGGGTAATTTGTGGTGTGATAAGAACCGTATTGGGATTTCAAGCCATTAAAAAAAATTCCCTATGTGAATGAGAAAAATGGGCACCACCTTTTTAAGATGCGGTGCAGATATCATTGTATACCTATTGACGCAAGGCAGGGTTGCAGACAAGTCCTCATACTTCAAACCTACTTACTGTCACACCACAGTTGCCGCCCACAACACCACAGCAATTCGTGACATATCTCCAGCCATTAAAAGCGCAACGCTGACACTTACAGGGACTGCCCTTACTCTCACCAAAATCTTTCATTACCCTTTGTCAAATTCGTGCCTGTGGAGCTGCCTAACTGTGTGATGCATTTCTGGGAGAGGCGCACAGTGACAGCGTAACAAGTACTGCACTTAACAATAATATGGAGGAAGCAATTTCCATGCAATGTTTTTTCTTCACGGGTTTGCAACATGTTTTATGAAAAGGGAATTAAGGGAGTATTTACTGATTTGTTAAGATAGTGAATGCTCTGCCTCATGTCGACTTGCATATGGAAAGTCGGAAACTGTCACGACTTGATTACCACAATTTGTGGCACCCTGCGTCCGTCGCTGGACAACACCGATGCCTGAACAATCGGAAAGAAAAATAAGGCAGGTAGGCTATTGGAAATCCTTTCAAGATTCGATCAACGCACTCTAAAATGGAATGGGTGCCGAAGTGAATACCATTGATTTCTTTCAAAACTGGGCCCTTTTAACCGCCTTGAAAATCACAGGAAATTACAAAATTGTTATTGTGCACCACATACTTTTAACAAAGACCATTAATTATGGGCAACATCCATTATCCATCCATTACAGAAAAAAACACAATGCACCAGTGTTCTGAAAAATGGAGCTCCGAGTAGAATTTTAAGTACAGTACAGTGAGATAAGTGGAATTCAGATTGAGCATATTAACATAATGCATATTTAATTTGCACGAACTTGTTCTATTTTAATCTTGATTTGAAGCTTTCGTGACTGCAGGAATCCACTCTTTGGTTCTTTCGGAAACGTCACGTAGGTAGAAAAAATAATAGATCACGTTTCGATCGCCACACAAGCAATCGTCTCCCACCTGAAGACGATTGCTTGTGTGGTGATCGAAACGTCGTGATCTATTATTTGTTTTATTTTACAAATGATAATTTTTCCTTTTACCAAGTCCTCATGAAGTTCATCTGAATATACCGTATGTAACAATAGGGATAGCGGTTCCCCAAGTCGGCGAGTTCTTGGTTGATCACAAGAGTTGTTTTGTCCTTGTGGCAAGAATCACGGACCAATCCAGTAGTGCCAACCAGGGGTCTCACATTAATTAAGAGTTTAAAATAACAATATAACACAAAACTGTTCAAGTATCTACTCCATGACGTAATTATAAAAAAACACAACACATGATGTGCACATGTTGTTTGTTATAAAAAAAAACAGACACATGATGTGCACATGTTGTGTTGTGGGCTACAGGATTGAGAACGGTGCATTCTGTTGTACTGTACCACTGCCCCCAAGTCTATGCTTCACGCATTCATCAACTTGCACTGAATACAGTGGTGATATATGGTCACGTAACCCAAACGACCAGAAGGGTGCAGGGAGCCCTCATTCGGCAGTGGACTGACAAACGCCTGTAAGTGTACATGCTTGTAACCCTTCAGCAACAATCGACCAAGCTGCTGAATAAAACCCTAGCACTCACAATTTTGCAGTAACATAGGCCCCATTGTTGATTAAATGGATCCAGCAACTAAATCTTATACAACCCAATTGAAATATTTCACGTTTATTAATACTGCACAGCAGTGCATTCAGAACATACAACGTAACATGATTAAAGTAAAATAACGTTGCAAATTACAGTGAAAATTAAATCACGGTTGGCCATAATATTCCACAAGGCAAAAAAAATATTTCACAAAAAAAATAAAGCCAACACACGTACTGTTATTCACGGTGTGAAGGACAATATGCACAAAAACAGTCAAAACTCTGATATAAAAGGTAGATGAAATAACAGAGGAAATCACTAAATTAAACAAGATTGCTTTCAAGAAAGTATTTCCAGTACAGCAGTTTGAAATTAAAAGAGTGCAGTGTTTTGTGAAACTGCTGTAGACATAGAATTCGTAACGATGAGTAAGGGCTTTGAGAAGCACTGCTACCCATACTCCAGTCATATACTGCAGACTCAGTCCCAGCTTGTAAGGCATCCTTATACACTGCACTGTTACATTTTGTCTGAACACTACAAAGCATTAGAATGATCCTCTGACGAGGATAAATTATTTATGCTGATAGTCCAACCCGAGCATTTTTTAACCACACACCCACTTGTAACAAGGCAAGCAAGTACGGTGGATAGAAATTGGAAGTAAATACATTTTTGGCTAGCTAATACATGTGCCGTTGAAATCCATTCATAAGGATGTTCATACTGTTGTCTACCACACAAGTCTTACCAGTGACATTAACAGCTGCTGTTTTTAAACCACAATGTCGAGCCACAGTCAGTGCTCGATGTTAAAATGTATGATAAAAGATGTGAATCAATTTCCAATGTAATTAATTTCACTGCCATTACAAACGAGGCCATGTTACTTATCGATACAAACTGTAACGCCTAGTCTCCCATATCGGAAGTCTATTCTGAGAAACTGAGTAATATTCCTGCATGTACAATGTTCAGAGGTACCAATAACGCCGTGCATTTCAATTCAGGGAGAAATAACTAAACCAACCAACAATAGGCACTGCCAAACCACCAGCTTTCATTTCCCATATTTAAAAACGATTTCTCAATACTTGCACGTGATATTTCGCAATGTTAAAACATCGCCGGTGAAGGGTCATGTTATTTTTCCAGAGCCTGGCCGGATGGCCTACATAGTCACTAACCGTTGTAAAAAAATATAATAACAGCCACACACGTTCGCAATAACCTACTGCATATGCAGAGAAATAACCATAATTATGTCAATGCCGCCTGAGGTGGCATGCCATCTTATTTACAGCGGAATACAATTTGGATTTATACGGCGTCTAAATGCAACCGCATCTCAACACTGTGGAATAAAAAAAAGTGTCCGCCATAAAAAAAAAATTCTCAGCGTTAGGTAATACCATGGGGAAAACATACGACCAACCTGTATTTTACAGAGGGCCTCAGCATGGCATGTCACCGAGCTAACGCGACACAAATGTCTAAAACTGTACGTACTCAAGGAAATGCTGCACGAGACATCAGAATATAAGCCGTCTGCCATGCCCACGGCAACACTAGACTTGACTTCCCAGATTGAAGGAAACCCCAGCTCAACAGCACACATACCAGGAGCTGAACGCTCCACATAATAATCACTTATCCACAACAACCTGTGAAATAGAATTCGTAAAAACAATTATCTACGCTCAAAACGAGAACTTTGTAACAACAATTTTTTCACTTTCTTGCGTGAAGAGGTTTAACCAACATCATCAACGCTACGTGTAAAGCGACTGCAACACATTGTAACTTTTTGACCTCCTAATTTTGTTTAAATTGCTGAAAATCGAAATCTCACCAAAGCATGCGATATAAAAGCTGTGTTGCAACGTGAAGCTCAGGTCGGCGGTCCTGCCTCACGTATCCCCTCGCCAACAGACTGCGCGATTTGGAGCAGGCAAAGCGGTGTCTTTAACGTTACACAGTGACGTAATTAGAGCAGCGCAAACCGACGGCGCCCTAAATTGTGTCGCCTGGTTTTTATTTGCGCGAGAAATGTGAACGCTGCAGTGCATTGTCCAGGGGGGGGGGAGGGTTGCGAGCCCGCAGCATTGATTGTGGACCAGCTTCACACTCGAGGCACCGTGCATTCAAATGCAACACCGTGTACTCACGCACACAACCCACACACCCACAGACTTGCACGTACAACACACGTGTGGATGACATGCAACGTTACACACTTTCGCAAACACATGCATGCATTTACACAGCCTCGAGCACTCGGATACAAGACCCACGCATTGACACGTACACTTGCGCATACACCACCTGCAATGGCTCACACCACTAGCTAAAACACGCAAGACTCAAAAAAGGGACACTTGCAATTACATAAATCACATGCACTTACACGCACACAAGAGATGCACTGACACGCAAGAAATGCAATGCATTTACACATACGACATGCATTCAGGCATACACCAAAATACACACTAGTTACACACCACGCACGGTGTCACACACGTAGTGCACACAAATCGTTCTCTTGTGCACACACGTGCACACACGCACGACACGTGCACGCCCAGAACAGGCCACTGCACGGTGCAGAAACCAATCACGTGTGTGAGGGTTCAGAGCGGTGACGGAACACGAAACCTTGGGAGAGGAAAAAGACCCCTGCACAACAACCATAACGAACACAACCCAATGGCGCAGCTCTCACGGAGGGAGTGCAGGCAGTGAAACTGCGCCGGTCCCCACGGACCAATGTGGCCCAGGCGCCGGGCTGGACCACATTGGCGATTGGACAGTGCCCCCCCCATTTAATTCCATCCACCAGAGCCCATGTCAACCACGCCACTGATAATAACCACATTACAACCGAGATGAAGACACAACCACCTCAACAACAACAAAAATCACTGACATTCACCATAACCATCACAACATCCCATCCACCACCAACCACATCCGTTATCACAAAACACCAAACCAGGAGCAAAAAAAACAGTCCATCCAAGACCAACACAACCACCAAGACAACTACCATGACAACAACCACAACACACCAACACGTCAACTATTACAACAAATGGCACAATAACCACAACCATATTGGGGCTCAAGAACACACAAAACGACACAGCCACGACGTAACCACCGTGTCACAACCATCAAAACCATAAGATAAGACTACCGTAAGACGACACACCTAGATGGCAACCACGACAAAACCATCAGTACCACAATGACAAACCTAAACACGACCACAACAGAACCACCATGTTCGAACCATTAAAAACACAACACACCAAAGAAACTACCACGACTCACCATTAGAATCACCACGACACAACCGCTACAACCACAACACAACCACGACACTATTACCACCACCACCACAAACCACTATCACCACGACACAACCATCGCAACACCACGACACAACTGCGACATCACAAGTAGCACGACAAAGCCACTTACAACCACAAGTAGAGCAACAACCGCCACAACCAATGACGCAACCATTCCGACACAACCTAAAGATCATCACAACACCCATCACAAACACACCACCACCACACCAGAGAGAACACAACCACTGCGAACAGCAAGGCAACAACCGCTGGGATCAAAACAAGAGAATCGTGGCCACAACCACAACAACCACCACCACAAACAAACCACGCCGCCACGCACCCGGCAGAAGCCCCCCCCCAACCACGTTCTGTACGGGCGTCGGCAACGTCGAATCAATCAATCAATAGCAGTCGTAGCAATAATTAGCCGCGCTAACACTAAAATACCAACAGAACAATGACTTTTACACGACTGACAATAGTAGTCGAAGCACAAGCGACACACATAGGCGATAAAGGGACCCGGCTATAGGTCCCGTTACAGCTGCGGCGGCGACGGCTGCTGCTGCTTCCCTCGCTGTTGTTGCTTTCTGCTTCGCCTGTTGTTGCTTCCCCTGTTGCTTGTGTGGTCACAGGGTTCCGCTCGTGTTGTTAATCTTTACAGGCGACGGCTACCCACCGTCGCCGCTTGTGGCGAGGGGATTTTTTTTACCTCACAAAAAAAATCGTGATCTGATATAAACGTGGAAAAAATCCTTTTTTTTCTCTCTCACCGCAACACGAGTAGGTATAAAAAGCGTTACCTTGGTAGTAACGGCGCTTGCAGTAGCGACAATACGAGTGTTTTTTCTTGTTGACGGTGAGAAAAGATGAAGAGGCGGAGGAGGAGGACGGAGGCGGCGGCGCGTTCTCCCCGCGCTCCACTTCCCACAACAAAATGGCCGTCTCCCTCAACTTTCCCTCGCGCCCACTGCGCATGCGCCGGGCGGGCGGACGGGTGAGGCGGGACCAGCGGTGGGGGTGGAGGGGAGGGGCGAAAGGATTGTGGTGGGGGGTGGAGGGGGGGCGAAGGGATTGGGGTGGGGGTGGAGGGGGAGACGAAGGGATTGGGGTGGGGGGGGTGGAGGGGGGGCACGACGGGATTGGGGTGGGGGGGTGGAGGGGGGACGAAGGGATTGGGGTGGGGGGTAGAGGGGGGCTAAGGGATTGGGGTGGGGGGTGGAGGGGGGGCGAGAAGGGATTTGGGGTGGGGGAGTTAAAATGCATTGCAGCCACCGTGAGAATGGAGTGCATCATGGGGTTATTATTCTTAATTATTCCGCTTGTTTACCCAGGAAAGCCTCACCGAGACTCGTGACACTGTTTTTCAAAGAGGGTCCTGCCAAAGTTGTTAGTGTTGAAGTAGAAGATTGGTGGGGGCAGGGTGGGCATTAGGGTCAGGCATAATAGGGTGGAGGGGTATATGAAGTAGTGGAAGTTTGAGGCCATCGATCAGATCAGAGGGCATGAGTCACAAGGTACAGGGCAATACGTCACAGGACATGGGGTTTGGAGACACGGGGCGTAGGGCATTGGCTACATGAAGTACGCCTTGAGTATTATTTAATGAATGTTTAAAATGATCAAGTAGTTTACAATAATACAACAGGCGATGCGTTTGTAACACAAACCACGAGACGCAGAAACCACGGCAATCCACAAGCCAGTTGCAGATATAAGCTTACAATAAAACGATCCGGCGCATCCAACCCATGTAATAATACACTGGCAAATGACCTGGTCTGCCTGGCTCAATTGTACAGTAAAGACGTGTACACGCCTATTGCATGGCACAAATCCACCGGTACATGCACACACGCACTGCGCGAAACCCACAGAGAGATAGATACCCGGGCACGCCAGGCACGAGATGCGGGCGCCATGTACTCATGCGCGTCCGTCGAACTCGCCATGCGGTTCTGCACGAGCTCGGGTAACTCGCCACGTGGTCCAGCACGTGTCCGGCTAACTCGTGACGGATGAACACGCGGCTCAAACGAGGAGCGAGGTGCCGGGAGAGATGACACTTGTTAAGCGGAACTCCGGCGTCAAGAGAAACATGTCAGCGAGTGTCTCCGCGGGGATGAACATCAATTACAGTGCCCGCGTCTGGTGCTGCACAGCCAACCCCATAGCGTCGTGGGCCGAGAGGCGGGAGTTGGCGGTGGTGTGCGGGGGAGGCTGAACCCCCCCCCCCTCCTCCAGCCCGCCCCCCCTTCTGAAGGCTTTGCCCACCGACTGAATTCCCATACCGTAGTCAAGTCAGAAAATGTTGGTGCAGCATTTAATACCAGCGGTCGTTTTTTCTTCATAAAGGGGTAGGGATGTGAATCGGATTTCAGATAAATAAATAAAAAGATATAAGCCAATAGTGCAAATTATAATTACGTCGTCTTAATAATTGTACCTCATTAGTCTGATAAATAATCTCAAACTCGGGCACAGCTAGATGCGAAAATATTGACGATCCGCAAAAGAAAATGTTGGTTCGGATTGATCCGAAAATGTGAGGTCGTTGTCACTGCGTTTGTGTGTTTAGCTTGCTGTCCTTCCCCCAGCACCTCAGATGAACACGATTGGCTACGTACGGTGCAAAAGAAGTTCAACATCCTACACGCATATATACGTGTCGCCGATCCATGGCGCTCCCAGTGCCGGGCACCACCAGCTGCGGCGAGAGGCAGGCCGTGACGCACAGAACTCGGCGGACAGCGGCTGAGACGTGGCTGACCCTGGCCACCCGCCTCCCGCAACCCGAGACACACACAAAAAATCGATGGGCAGATATTTTTAAACGCTGCTCGAGAGTAAGGCCGCTTGACTGTGAAGAGATGCACGCGTTCCTGAAGTCGTCTTCAGCCATGACCACCATGGTTGGCTTCAATCGCGATGGTGTGGTTCGCCGGTTTAGGTGAGCTCAGCGGTTTGTTGGGGGGGATGGTGGAGGGGGGGAGGGGCTGACTCAACCCATCAACCCTCCGGGGTCGATACAACGTGTATCACTTTGTGGGGAAGTCAAGAAGCGGTTGTGCTATGGATAAACTCGGCCCCGCCAGAGGAACTCGGAATGTCCACCAAAGGTTCAGGGCTGTGAACGGGAGATGAGAACCAATGCCTCAATGCTCATTCGAGCAGCAGGAAATCGTGACACCACCATATTGACAGAACACGCGGGAAAACGAGACAATTCCGGTTTTTTATTATTCCGATTTTGGGCGGGGGGGGGGGGTTTAGATTGCCTGAAATGGCTTGGTATCTTGGCCTGATGTTGACATTATTCGGATTAATCTGAATAATGTCAGAAGCACGTCCCTTGGTATGCATCTTCACGTAAGGAGTGCAAATACTTCACCAACAAACAATAACCGATCATTCTAACAGACTTTATGTTAAAAAAGTGAACAAAATGGGTTAACTAATGATTTTCCATCTCAAATGACGTCAGACTCTGAGGGGAAAAACCCTTACGAATTTGCATTCTCGACCTGGGTAACATACCCAGGTGAAATGTTCCATTACCTTGCTCAATAATAGACATTAACACATTTAACAGTTGTAAAACATAGAGAGACACGCTTGGAATTACACTCAAAAGACACAGAGCGGAGAGCAGGTGGATTAGACAACGCGCGCAGGTTCAAGGCGAAGTAATTAGGCATGGTTAGATTACATTGTTGATGATGATAACAGATTACTGCATGGGATGATGGCCCACTGTTAAGACCAATGACGCAGCGGCGGCCAAAAGAGGGGGGGGGGGGGATATTCCCGAATTGGCATCCAACCGCAATGATTGAGCAATGAGATCAGCCGTGTGTGGCAGGTTGCCAGACAAATTGATGCATTGCCGGACCATATGAACGATGGCAACGGCTCGAGTAAGCCTTGATCCAGCAGCGGATTGATCATGGCTGGAAGACGAAATTGATGATGAAACATGAACGTACAAAAAGGGGTTAAAGCAATTCTTACAAAGGCGTCACGTTCGGAAATACTATAATTGACCTCGAGTGTGACGCAGGGTGCTTCGAGATGCATTCTCTCTGGAGCCAAGCTTTTTCAGAGTGATGCAGGGGACACTGAGGGGCACGGCTGTTGCTGCTCTTGCTGCTGCTGCTGCCAGAGACAGCTCGCTCACGCTGTTCCTAAGTGGCAGTAATAGCATCGCATTTAACACTTTGCAAAATGTTACAATGGGTGGCCCATTCTTACGCAGTTGTGGAAATGCCACGTGCTTTTTTTGGTTGCTTTTTCGCCGCGGGAGGAAGTGGAGATGGACTTTTGCAGCGCGGGCTTAGGCTCGCCCCGTTTAATTCCATTTGATTCCAGGTCACGAGCAACATGACGGGAGGGTGGGGGGAGGTGGAGGCAGTGTCAAAATTGGCCCGGGAGATAGAAACACTTACACAATGCACTTTAAAGTGTATGTTTTTGCGTAACCAGGCGGTGAGAACTCAAGAGACCACGTGATGAGTCTCGTTTTCAAGTGTGACCGACCTGGGTCACCAAAATGACAAAAGCAAGAACATGTAGAGAAAAAACCACAAAGTATAACAATGAAGCAAATTGAAATGAGACAAAAAAAAAACAACCGCGACAACACAACTAGCGACGAGGGGTGCAGGCCGTGCAGCTGCACGGGGGGGGGGGGGGTCAAAGTCGTGCCTAGGGGCCAGGGGAGAAGGGAGAGTGGGGAAGCTAAGTATAAAAATTAATAAAATAAAAATGAGAGCACAAAACAGCCGTGGCAACACAACCTCCGGTGGCACAGCTACGAAGGGTGCAGGCGGTGCAACGGCACAGGGGCGTCCAAGGGCAGCCAGGGGTCAGGGAGAGTGGACAGATGTTTTGGACAGGAGGTGCCATTGAATTCCTTGCGCCAGGATTCCTGGCAGCCACAGTGGGCCAAATGGCTTCAAGAGGCCCTTACGACGGCCACGAGTCTCTGGCCTCTCCACCCCCGCGCGAGCGCTTAGATTCCTTGAAGCCCCATGGAGCGCAACGCTTCACGCTCTCCACCGTGGACGGCTCACGCGAGGCGGCAGACGCAAGTGCGCGATACAGGGGCCAAATCGGCGCGAGTGTTTGCTGCCTTCTCGCCGTAAGTTGCCTCTGAGAGGAAACGGTGAAAGTTCGCGCGGGGCCTGCCGAGTCGCGCTGAACAATCGCCCCTCTCGTTGACAGTGGTGTGGTGTGGCGTAGCTGCGCGTGGTTGAGATTGTGGCCCTCTTGCGAATGAAACGTTGCACGTCACCCCGACTCATGATTGGGTATTGTAAGAGCCTCTACCCTTAATCGTCTTCGTCTGCTGTGATGTTATTCGTCTCCTCGCCGATCTCGTCAAGAAGCATAACACCATCACGCAGACTCTGGTCATCCTCGCAATAGCGGCTTTTGGCTCGCCATCGCACGCTCTAAGATGCGCTACTGTGGCAGCACAGAACGTACAAAATCAGCAGGGGATCAAATACTTTTTCCTTCACTGTATGTGTGTTGTGAGTATGTACGTTGAATTTCTGTCGCACAGTACGTAGCCAAACCGGGATAATCGGTTGGCTACGATTCGCTCTCTCTTCCTTCCAATATTAGGGAGCCATTGGAGCTATGGAACTTTTAAATCATCGTCTAGGTTGAAAATTAATGTCTTGAGAACTGCTTTCTGTGTTTAGTTTTGTGTCTTTTCCCCTCGCACCTCCGATTAGCGCGGTTCGCTACGTACGTTGCTAAAGAAGTCCAACATACATACTCACAACACACATACAGTGAGGGAAAAAAGTATTTGATCCCCTGCTGATTTTGTACGTTTGCCCACTGACAAAGAAATGATCAGTCTATAATTTTAATGGTAGGTTTATTTGAACAGTGAGAGACAGAATAACAACAACAAAATCCAGAAAAACGCATGTCAAAAATGTTATAAATTGATTTGCATTTTAATGAGTAAAATAAGTATTTGACCCCCTCTCAATCAGAAAGATTTCTGGCTCCCATGAGTCTTTTATGCAGGTAACGAGCTGAGATTAGGAGCACACTCTTAAAGGGAGTGCTTCTAATCTCAGCTTGTTACCTATATAAAAGACACCTGTTCACAGAAGAAATCAATCAATCAGATTCCAAACTCTCCACCATGGCCAAGACCAAAGAGCTCTCCAAGGATGTCAGGGACAAGATTGTAGACCTACACAAGGCTGGAATGGGCTACAAGACCATCGCCAAGCAGCTTGGTGAGAAGGTGACAACAGTTGGTGCGATTATTCGCAAATGGAAGAAACACAAAAGAACTGTCAATCTCCCTCGGCCTGGGGTTCCATGCAAGATCTCACCTCGTGGAGTTGCAATGATCATGAGAACGGTGAGGAATCAGCCCAGAACTACACGGGAGGATCTTGTCAATGATCTCAATGCAGCTGGGACCATAGTCACCAATAAAACAGTTGGTGACACACTACGCCGTGAAGGACTGAAATCCTGCAGCACCTGCAAGGTCCCCCTGCTCAAGAAAGCACATATACATGCCCGTCTGAAGTTTGCCAATGAACATCTGAATGATTCAGAGGACAACTGGGTGAAAGTGTTGTGGACGGGGCCATGTACCGTCAAATCTTGGGTGATAACCTCCTTCCGTCAGCCAGGGCATTGAAAATGGGTCGTGGATGGATATTCCAGCATGACGATGACCCAAAACACACGGCCAAGGCAACAAAGGAGTGGCTCAAGAAGAAGGAAATTAAGGTCCTGGAGTGACCTAGCCAGTCTCCAGACCTTAATCCCATAGAAAATCTGTGGAGGGAGCTGAAGGTTCGAGTTGCCAAACGTCAGCCTCGAAACCTTAATGACTTGGAGAAGATCTGCAAAGAGGAGTGGGACAAAATCCCTGCTGAGATATGTGCAAACCTGGTGACCAACTACAAGGAACGTCTGACCTCTGTGATTGCCAACAAGGGTTTTGCCACCAAGTACTAACACATGTTTTGCAGAGGGGTCAAAAACTTATTTCCCTCATTAAAATGCATATCAATTCATAACATCTTCTTGGTTCTTTCGGTAAAGTCACGTAGAAGGGAAGCAATAAAATAATAAAAAATAAAACATAATAAAATAATTCTCACGACGAGGCGCCTCGACAGACCTGGTTATCACCTGAGGACGGCTGCTTGTGTAGTGGCCGAAACGTCGTGAGAATTCTTTTATTATGTTTTATTTTTATTATTTTATTGCTTCCCTTCTACGTGACTTTACCGAAAGAACCAAGAAGATGAATCCTTGCAGTCACGAAAGATTTAAATCGAAATTCAATTTATAACATTTTTGACATGCGTTTTTCTGGATTTTGTTGTTGTTATTCTGTCTCTCACTGTTCAAATAAACCTACCATTACAATTATAGACTGATCATTTCTTTGTCAGTGGGCAAATGTACAAAATCAGCAGGGGATCAAATACTTTTTCCCTTCACTGTACATTTACAGACTAGGCGTAGGCTCACCGCTAAACAAGACTGGTTCCATGGTCTCAGCCCGCACCACGTTTTGCCCGGGATGCCCCCGACAGAACTCATCGCTGTGAAGTGTATTTAAATTCTAATTAGCCCCCCCCTCCACCTTGATCTACACAGGGGACAGCATAGGGGGATCATCTTCATCCTCAAAGTGTAACTAAATAAGTCTGCTAAATACCTCCCGTATCATGTGATCCCCCAGGCAAATTCCCGTATCCTTAGTCGCCCCTCCACCCTGCTCCTGCTCAAAGTCTCTCACTATCCGAGAAGCAATCTCGGTTTAAATTCCTTCCGTGTGGCGGGCACCTAACCTCTGGAATATCCGAGAAAAAACGTTTGGGAGCGAGAACGTCAACGTCCTCGTCCAACTTTAAGTCGCGTTGGGACCTCATATTTCCTTTCACGTGTATGTGCAAATTGATCGCTCTACTCTGCGGAATTTCTAAAGGTGTTTTGCTGTTGTTGTGTGTGATGCGTTTTTCTAGCCTTGCATCTTTTGTTCATGCTTTTTTGTCGTTGTTGCTTCTGCGACTGCTGAAACCTGGCTTGTATAGTGTAACCAGGTAACCATCGAAAATAAGCATTTATTGCCCAGTGTGTTTCGCTGTGAACCGAATAAAACCCAAACCTGTGCAAAGGAATTGAGTGCTCCCCCCCCCGCTTCATCTCCCGTTCCATTTCCTTCTCTGTGTTAGCCCAGCGCCTGGACCATTCTGGTCTGTGGGCCCAGGTGGAATTTCACCGAGGGTTGTCACCTGTCCCAAGTTTTCCCAGGAACTTACCCGTCTGTTGAGGAGGCAACTGCCATGCCGGGAATATTGGCAGTCTTTCCGGGATATTAAAATGTCTTGGGTTTTTGTCAGTTGAGTAAGGATCATAATACTACTTCAACACTGATTGAGACTGCAATTCCCTCCTCTTTATCTATTGTGAGATATTCTTCTGCCCATGACGCGTATTCGGATTTTTTTTGTTCCTCGGAGGTGGCAACCCCAGTTGCACCAGTTGCACACTCGACAGCTGACTCCACTAAAAACGTCACGGGAGTGATTTCCTACTCAAATCAGCATTGAGGCACTGGCCATCATCTCCTCTTCATAGCGCCCCAGATCCAGGGGTGGTAATTCCACATTCCTATGGTAGGGGGCGAGTCTCTCCCTCGGACAACCACTGTCTATTTCCCCGTTAAGTGATCCCAATTATTATCAACCCCGCAAGGATGATGGACTGAGTCACCCTCCCCGCCGCCGCAACCAGGAATTGTATTTGAAGTGGCACCCTCTCCGATGGCGAGCCGCTTGCTCTACCGCTGAGCCAATGCCACCCTCTTGTCGTCGCCCGTGCCGGAACGCTGCAGCAGCCCACTCGTCTCATTCGCGGAAGTCAGATGGAATTATTGAAACGGTGAATGCAAGCCTCCTTTCTCAGCGGCTCCTTGATTAGCACGTCCAATCAGATAGTGCTGGAGCACTGATGGAGATAATAGCCGCAGTCAAATGCAAAGGATGGCTGCAACAAATTGTTTTTTTTATATATATAAAATAAAAATCGCGCTCTGAAAAATCCCATTACGGTGAAGCCACCCCGCCCTCACGTCAACGTTGCTCTAATGGACCCTGGCAGATAAGAGAGCGATACCCACACGTGAGCTGATGCCATCCTGATTCACTGGCAGTCCATAACCGCTGACGTGACAGTCAGGCACAGGCAGTTAAATACCATCGGGTCACGCGTCGCACAACTCACGTCGGTTTCGGTTCACAATCATCATCATCATGGGCGTCGTCGTCGGCAGCTATGATTAATCCACTGCACCGGTGCAGTAGAACCCTGCCATTGATTTTCCACGTAGCTCATTGGGCCGCAACCCTAAACCGCACCCACTGCACACAACTAAACAAGAATTTTTTGTTATTTTACCAGGTAATGTCCACTTAGTTATATAGCTATTTTTCAAAAGCGATCTGGCCACAAATGATAACTCAACGAAGTGGCTTTTCACGTGGAAATGTATTGTAGCCAAATACTCTAAACGCACGTTGATTCTCAATGTGGAGGGGAAAACCAGCGAACCCGGAGTAAAATCCACGCGACCAAGGGGAGAGAGACACGCTAACTCCAAATATACAGGCGTCAGGGTCGGGATCGAACCCACGACCTCCTGCATACCAGGCAAAGTAGTTACATCTCGCCACCGTGGCGCACGAACCATGGGAGCAGCAGCAGATGCGGATACTCGATGCACAAAAGGAAATATAAAAAAACCTCTCCGACCGTGGACACCGTCCGCGACAGAACCGTGGAACATTTCACGACTCAATGGCCGAGTCACAAACGCGAAGGAGGAGAAGGAGGCGTCATCACAGCGATGACGCAACAATTCCGCTACCCCTTAACGCAATCATCTAGCTCGACCAGCTCAGTGGTAACAACAAAAAAATCCCATATAATTGCCGATCTACATCAACATCAGCCGTACGAAGAAGAATAAGAAAAATAATCCACTGATACTCCCCAAGCTGTCGTCACAATGTCACATTTTTTTCCCCCCCGAAATCCAACAATCCACCTCGCACCGGGGCACGCACCCTTGGGAGCGTTCCATTCCTCGGCTGCCGCTCCGTCGCTATTCTCGGCCCGGTTCGTCACGTGACGCCTTCTCACCGTCACGTGTCCCGCCGTTGAGGCGATGTCGTCACCCCTGATGAGAATGTTCTCCGACCCACGTGTATCCTCTTTCTGCCTCTCAATTGATTTGATCCCGAGCATGCAATCTCTTCGCCGTTTATTTTTAAATCCTTTATATTAAGTTCGCGTGCTTGCTTGCTTGCTTGCGTGCTTGCTTAGGACCGTGCAAATCTTTCGGTCGTTTTTTAACCCACTTCCCGTGATCCAATCGAGCTGACATTTTCCACACAGACTCGTTGTGCCAGACAATTATTGTTCGTGAAAAAAAATTCCCAAAATTTTACACTTTTTAGGCAAAAAATTTATATTTTACATATATTCAAATAGAACGCATTCATGGCTTTGGCTGAACGTCAGAGTGTAAGAGCCCAGAGCGTAACCCCCCCACAGGCCGTGGTGGAGTAGCGCAGTTTGTAGCGCCCTCGCTTCCCATGCCAAAGGTCGCGGGATCGATCCCCGCGTCCTCCACAGGCGAATATATTATTAAATCCTTTATATTAAGTTCGCTTGCTTAGGACCGTGCAAATCTTTCGCTCGTTTTTTAACCCACTTCCCGTGATCCAATCGAGCTGACATTTTCCACACAGACTCGTTGTGTGTGACAATTAATTTTCGTGAAAAAAAATCCAAAATTTTACACTGTTTAGGGAAAACAAATTAAATATTTAATTACCAATTGCTTAATGGTGGCAGACAATCATCTGACGCATAGGTGGCAGCCATCTCAAGCCAGGGGACGAGAGGACTCTAGCCGCCACGCATATAAAAGATTTATAGTGAAAAACTTTGTTTTTACGGGTTTACTTATTGCACACTTTTCAGTCTCGTGTGTTAATCACGTAGGGGTAACCCCCCCCCCTCCATCCAAAGATCTTGATGCTGTGACTGGGATGGCAGTGGAGCACAGGTAGAGTTAACATCAACACTTGTCAAGAACGCCTTAGTCCGAAAAACGATAGACATTAACTAGTGTAGTTGCCCGTCATATAACGGGTTTGTAACAATTAATTGTGATGAAAAAGACAAAAAAATAAGATTGCGTTGAATGTTTAGAATTCATTTGTTCCTCTAAATATCACATTTGGTGCAAATTGACGATTGTCTCCCCGAAAAGTTTTCCGTGAGATGAATTTTGTTGAATTGGCGCTTTGATGTTGGTTGGATTTTTACATCTTTCGCAAGGCAACGTAATAAAGTTGTCCGTGGGGTGGGGGGGACAGGTTCGTTGAGATAAACCGAAAAGATAAGATACAAAAAACTTGTTTGTTGAGATAAAACGAAAAGATAAGATGCAAAAAACAGGTTCGTTGAGATGAAACGAAAAGATAAGAGAGAAAAAAAACAGGTTAGCACTTTGGCTTGAATCAAAAGCGGCGCTGGTATATTTTTGGAAACCAAAAATATTATTCTCGTAACAACAAACTAATAATTAGTCACAATTTTAATATAAGCCTTTTATGGAAAGAACATTTCAAATAGCACGAAAATCCACGGAGCCTACCCAGCGTTAACACACAGCATACAGAGCGTTAGGCACAGATCACCAACACTATATCTATTAATAATCGGAGTAGAAAATCCGTTCCTCTGCAACGGATACTCAGAGTCAGCTGTCGTGTTTGTGCCATTCTGACGATGTTCCTCCTGTACTCGGAGCACTACAAGTAATTATTTTCATTTCACGTACAAGCATAAAACAAATGCTAATATGACATTTATTTTTAGGGTTTTTTGTGTTGTTGTTAGATTTTCCTTGAATTAAGAAAAATTCCTGCAAAAAAAACCCTTCATGTATTCCTAAAATGTATATGAGCATAAATGCAAAATTTTGAGCAATTTTCAATTATCCGTGGTCATTCTTCTGTATTCGTTACTCAGCTCTTCGGTGTCATCATTATTATTAATTATATTATATAGTAATTCTGAACTTCTTTCGCACCGTACGTAGCCAACCGTGCTAATCGCCGTTAAATTCACCTCAATGTTTATCTGTTACACGGAAAATCCCGTGGAGCCAGTTACCCTGCTAGCTTCGGTGGCAACGGCCCTGCAGCAACCACGAACAACAACAGAGTTACCGTGGGGGTGGAGAGAAGCCCATCACAACAGCCAGCCAGTAGACTCGAGCCACAGATTATTATTTTTAACGGGAGTATGGAAAAAAAAGTTTATTTTCCTTTGAAGGCGGCGGGCGGTGTTCTTGTCAAATGTGTCGCGTTTTTTCTCTGTTTGTTTAATGCGCGGTGCTTTCACGGGAATCAATGCGAGTACGTGGCAGGCGCGCCACAAAATCTTTGTGGCCAAGGTAGAAAACTAAAAAAATATATATAAACATTGAATAAAACACGTTTTCAAAGAAGCAATAACGCAAAGTAATGGTTGTTTTTTTTCTATTATTTTTCAGAAAGAGAAAAAACAGTAATGCGGTATAACGTCAAAAAGTAGATTGCTAAAAAAAAATGCTGCAAAGAACCGAAAAGCGTGTTGTTGCTTTGGAGCGTGGCATGGTTGAAGCTGTAAGTTCATTTGAGATTAGCAGGGCAATTGTAAATGCGGGCAGCAAACAGACAAACAAGTCAGCACTTATCGGCGGCGAGCAGAGGATAATCCTTGCCGCCACGAGCCCAGGGTGGCATTTGTGGCACTTTACGCAGAGGGCACTTGCTGAACAGACGCGGCATCGCTAATAATACAAGGGCGGAGACTAAATAAATGTATTTTATTTTCTTTCTCAGAGCAGGCGAGATCAACCACCCGCAAGACCATCCGGTCGCAGTCTCCTTCCATGAGCATTACGCAAGAGTCGCCTACCGCAAGCCAATACCTTTCGGGGTCTCTGTTGTCGTAGGGGGTTCGCTCGTGAATGACAGCAAGATATGATCCCGATTTAAAGCTTTCGTGACTGCAGAGATTCATATTCTTGGTTCGTTCGGTACAGTCACGTAGAAGGGAAATAATAAAAGAATAAAAATAGAACAATACAATTCTCACGACGTTTCGATTGCAACACAAGCAATCATCAGGTGTGGTTTTCACACCTGCACTCTAAACGTCGTGAGAATTGTATTGTTTTATTTGTATTGCTTTATTATTTCCCTTCTACGTGACTTTACCGAAATAACCAAGAATAAGATATGATCCCGTTAAGTAGAGGCGCTCCTCATTTCAAGTCCTGAGTCCTGACCCCCGTCGTGTTTTTTATTTTGTCTGCTCACCACCCAAATCTGCCCATCATTCATTCCCTCCCCCCCCCCCCACACATCACTCGCTCTCTCTCATTCCCTTCCTTCTTCTTGCTTTCCCGCCACTGCCTTTGGCCTACAGCCGATGATCACTGTGATTATGATGATCATAATGTCAACTCGCACAGTATGTACTCACTCTCGGAGAGAGAGAACGACTCATGCTGTGAGCAGGCATCAAAAAGCACGCGAGAACTACGGCCCTCTAGATATGAAGGTGCCACCGGCCAACTGATGAGTGTTTACACTTAGCAGAGGAAACCGGAGCACCCGGCGAAAATCTCACTCAAGCGAAGGGGGCAACGCTCTATCCCATACAGACGGAAGCGGTGGAGTCCACATTTTTTTGCCGTGCCGCCTTCTCCTGACAGAGCCGAGGGTTCGGCTCCTCCACGGCGCACACGGGGAAGGGATCCTCACGACGTTCGTGCGACGATCCACCGACCCTGGCTGCCTCCACAGTGCCGGGTTTACCCGCCACGCGCAACAACCAGCTCCGATCAGCACAGTTTGGCTCCGTACGGTGCGAAAGAAATTCAACATATATACATACATGACCACCACTGCCCATCAATCGGAGGTTGCGGACCACACGTTGTGGTTCTGTATGAATTGTTATTTTAAAAAATGTATTACAAAAAAAATGGTCACGTCATCCACCTGGGGCCGAGCAAGCGGGACGCGGCAGTGGCGGCGCGTCCCTCTCCGCACGCGCTCAACGTGGACGGGGAATCGTCGATTTGGCGCCAGCTGCGACTGTCAGCGCGCGTTCGCCAGCAGAAAATGATTCGGAGGGGTGCGGGATGCCGCCGCCGCCGCCGCTGCTGCACGGGGAGCTGTTACCCTGCGTTCTATATTTTATCCGCGAGTTCCCCGGTCGTCCATCTGGTTGTGGCAACGCTTGCGAGTCGCGCGCGGCGCGTGCCGTGGACGGGACCGAGTTGGGCTCATTAGCTTCTGACTTTGCTTTAAGAGCGCCCCTAACTGTTTCATCACGCGCTCCCCATTCTCGCTGGCATAGCTGCAATATTTTATTTTAATTATTATTAACACCGTGGCGCGCTAATGTTTTCAGACACTCCACGAACATGTTTCTTTTGCTTGCTTTCTTCCCGGCTCAAGCGAACCGTTCATCTCAATCAGCGGTTCTGAGTCAGTAGTGGTAATTCCACTGTCATAGGGCAAGGCCCAGTTGATCCCAAATGATGAGCGCAGCTCACTGCACACGTCAATCCGCTGCTGGATGAGGGCCACTCCACGCCATCTGGGTCGTGGGTGGAAAATTTGGCCGTGCCTCGGCCACGCTGGTAAGTGGGGCGTGGTGAAGTCGGGCAGCATCGCCACGGAAGCATAGAAAGTTCGGTACAGCAATGGATTTTGCAACACTGCCTTCTACTGCCCACTCCTTTGGCAACCGGTTGTGCACAGTTGTCACTCATCGAAGCACTGTCCAGGCCAAACCCTTGCTTAGCGTCGGAGATCTGACGAGAGGTCGCGCACGGTCTGGGCGATTTGATCATGCGTACTGTCAAGGCCGTAGCCATAGAGTCAACATTGGGGGGGGGGGGGGACCAAATCTTCCAGGGGGTCTGGGGTCCCCCCCCAGGAAAAAAAAAATCTGAATTTGAAAACGCATTTCCTGCCTAAAATATAAAAAGATTCACTAACACATGGGATGGACTTTTTATTATTTTTTTACAATAATGTCTAATAGTGTATTGTATTCCATTGCTCTGTTTTTTCCTTTTATACCTTTTTTTGTTTCATTGTATGTAATGAAAAAGATTAGGGATTAATTAAGTACAACCATAACTACAATCATATAAACAGCAATCAATTTTATAACAATATATTGGGGGGGGGGGACATGTTTAGCATATTTGAATATTGGGGGGGGGGTGTGTCCCCCCCCAATATATATGATATATTATAATTATATTATAATTACAACCTTGGGTACTGTCGGTCTTCTGAAAGGTGGCACTTGATTAAATGGTGACGCAGGCAACGATGATACCCTCCAGCTGGCAGAAATGCCTCGTCGCGTTTTAGGAAGAGCGCGGGTGAGTGACGCGGCCCAGCGGCCCAGCGGCCGCGCATTCACTGCTTGTATGCAAGAGGATCCGCGGTTCGAATCCAGCAGTCGCCCTGGATATTACTGCGGGCGTCTTAACCGTAAGATACTCCGTCGCCGTCTGCTTCACTCGCAAGTGGACGTTATGAAAGATCCAGCGACGTCATTCGCGAGAGTGGCCATCGCGTGCCCGGCGTCTCGGTCCTACATTTGGCCAGATTTGCAAAAATGTACGCCGCCTAATATCTCATTTGGAATTGTACACGCGGCAGTGGCAATCACTGCCTCCCCCTCCAGTGAAAAACTTTGGCACCCTACCGAGTAAAGGAGCAATGAGACTCGGCGAGGCTTCCCTGTGTAAACAGCCGTAGCAGTAATGCAAATCATGGAAAATATATTTGTATTTAAACCCGTGACAGAATGACGCCCGTGAGTGATTCGATTTGTATAAGTGTGATGGGAATTGGCGCAGAAATATTCCAACATAGAACACCATGACAAATAACGAGAGATGTATCCTGCCACGAATGAAATAATTCATCCGTGAAGATGAGCAGTCTTACAAGTGCTTGTCATGTTTGTGCGGATAATATTCACGTGTGTGTGTGTATATGCAGCTTATGTAGATGGGAGTGGTCGGGTAGCGGTTAGCGCGCGGCGCTACGAACTTGGCGACCCGAGTTCGATTCCCGCTCACTGCCAACGCCAGTGACGATTATCTGAACCGGTCCTGGGCCTCCCCTAGGTTGACTCGGCCTCAAAAGAGTACCCTGTGCGGTGAGTAAAAACATCGCCACTGGGGAGACAAAGGCGGCCGAGCGTGGTGCTAGCCACCCACCCCCTCGTGTGCCGTTTCGGCCTTCATTGGTGCTCGCTAACAGCACTTGCCCCAAAAGTCTGTTAAAGGCTACACGGGGGATCTTTGTTCTTCGTATGCAGCTTAATAGCCAAAGGCCAAATGCGCTCGATCTTATCGGTTCTCAGAAAGCGTAGCTGGGGTTGAGCCCGGACAAGTGCCTGGATGGGTGACCGTCATGCGCGCCAGGTGTTAAAGGCTGCGGGCAGCCACGTCATGGGCGGCAGTGAACAGAGCAGCGGGAAAAAATACAAATCCGTTTGCGCTGAAATTCTATGCCGACGAGCTAGCACTGACTGGTTTGTGTGGTCAAATAATCCGCACGGACGGAGGTGGGTGGGTTCATCCAGCAGTGGATTGGCGCACACACACACACACACACGTATGAATGCCCACGTGCCCACACGCGTACTCTGTATGTGTGGTGCACGTCCACATCAACGGGGCACAGTCTTTAAATTATTTGAATGAGCAGATTGCAAAAAAAACACACCACCACCACTGCTTGTTTGTATTTACATTTGAATTATGCAAAATGTGGCCGCATGCACACTCATTCATTGTCATGAGGCTGCGGGGTTGAATGCCAGCCTGGTGGATTTGCTACTGGCTGTCCTCAGTTTATTTTTTCTCACACAATATTTATTTAATATTATTATCAAGCTCCGAGCGCACGAGAGAGAACACTCCAGCGGCAGCAGCAGCGCTCCCAGGTCTCTCAACTCACTCGGGGTCCAATCTCCCGTATTGATCAGCGCCGGGCCGCATTCTTACTCCTCGAGATCTTTAAAGACTTCCCTTTGGTAATTACGAGACCAATTTGCGCCGGATTGCCTCGCGAGACTGGGGCCACCTGCAAAGCAGCGGCTCGAGCGGCGATGCGACTCCGACGGCTGGGTCCAGCCCGTGGTGGGAAGTGGCAGCAGCAACAGCAGCAGCGCCCTATTAGTGAGTTGTATAACCCCCCCCCACCACCCCTCTTAACGCCACACTGTGGTTATGGCGACGCTGTGGGTGCGGGGCGTAGGGGGTAGTCTCCGTTCGTTGCAATAGGATTGCTCTGTCTTTCCGGAGCGGCTGAGCTGGCAGCGCTGGGGGACCTAGGTTCGAATCCACGTTTCAGCCGCCTCTGGTCAAACCGGGTCCTGCAAGCGTGGCGAGCTGATGGTGCCAGCCCGGTTACTTTTGACCGCACATAACCCCCCCAACTATCACCCCCCCCCCTCCGTAATAAAATAAAATATTGGCTACATTCTAACTCTGAGAATTAAAATATCGGTTGTGATTGCCACGCGGCGAACTCGCTCTGATATCCCGAGCGGGTGGAGGAAGTGTTCTGCCCTCCGCTGTGTGCGCGCGCGCGTGTGGGTCAGAGTGTCACTCCGAGAAGGAGTCTCAGATGTAGCTCAGTGACATCCACTTCCGGGGGCCGTTTTCCCAACACGAAAAAGGGGTTCCGTGGCACCGCCCCGCCAGATCCGAAATGCCGAGCCGCGTCTCGAGACGCCGACAGGGCAATCGGGATGGACTCTGGAGGGAAACATCAAACACCGCTCGCCGCCTGCAGCGAGCGCGGCGCTGCTGGAGCCGCCGTCCTACCCCTGGGTCGACTGCCCGTGGCGACAAGTTTGCTCGTCTTGACGTTGAAAATAATCGATAAATAATAAATGGTCTTGGGCTTTACAATGCGTTCACGGGCCCCGTGCCTCGAAAACAATTCATTTTAGAGTGGCCTTAACTCTCCGCCTTTCCGTGTGTAAGTAGCGCGCGATGGGCATGTGAACTTGGTGATGAAGTGACATTGATCTTTGCTGGGAGGGATGTTCAGAGTCGCTCCGGGTTGGACAGCACGGAGCGCTCGCTGCTCACGACGAACCCCAATAGCCAGAGAGTGCAGGTTCACCGCGATCACGTGACTGCCGCTGTCGGTCAGCAAAGCCGATAGGGCCCATGGACAAACCCATTCTCGTCAGAGGACACGTGGGGGAGACACGCGTGAAACGGTCTCTGGGGTGACGCGGTGGAGAGATGTTAACTCCCTCTCTTGATATGCAGGAGGTCGTGGATTCGATCCCAACTCTGACGCCTGCTGTATATTTTGAGTGTGCATGTTCTCTCTCTCCCCGTGGTCGCGTGGATTTTTCTGCGGGTCCTCCGATTTTTCCCTCCACATTTAGAAACATGCGTTTGGAATATTCGGCTGCTATAATTCCCACACGATGATAAGGCACTTCGTTGGCCTATCATTTGTGGCCAGGTCGCTTCCGAAAAGAAGCTACATAGTTCAGTGGGCCTTACCTGGGAAAAAAAAACAATCGTTAAAAAAAAAAAACAGGTGGCTCGGTGGTAGAGCGGCGAGCGGCCCGTGAACATGAGACGTTGTGAGTTCAAATAGTTCAATTCCCGGTTGGGCGTTGACTCAGCCCATCATCACTTCAGGATCGATAAAATAGACACTGCTTTGTGGGAAAGTAAACGAAGGTTGTCATATGGATAGACTGAATCGTCATGGCGAATCGTAGGGCCAATGAAGAGCACCCCTTAGACATCCAGGCCTAAGTGATTTAGCCACGTGATTTCTTTGTCTGAGAGTTGGTGAATTGCCGATAAAAAACCCACTAATACACTCAAAGATCCACCAACATGCTCAACCACAGACTCACCCACCCACTCACCCCTCACACGTATACTGTATTTGGGGCAGTGTGAAGTCCTGTGGTCCGTGGTTTGTCATTACGATAACGAAAGTTGAACTGCAGGAATTGATTGAATAACTTGAGAGGTGGCTGCAAAGACGAGAGAGTCATCGACAGAGGAGTAGGGGAAGGTCTCGAGTCTCAACAAAACAGGGGCAGGTAGTCAACCGCACAGATGGCTGGGGAAGAGAGCTCCAGACCATGGGAGCAGCAGAGGAAAATGAGTGACTTCTCACTTAATGAATGTTGACTGGGAGCTTGAACAGAAAGCCTTGGTTGCTGGGGCGGAGAGTGCGAGGAGATTAGTGTGAGATGAGAGGGGAGAGGTAGGGGAGTGTGTGGATGGGAGTGGAGTGAGATGAGAGGGGAGAGGTAGGAGAGTGTGTTGATGGGAGTGGAGTGAGATGAGAGGGGAGAGGTAGGAGAGTGTGTGGATGGGAGTGGAGTGAGATGACATGAGAGAGGTAGGATATTGTGTGGATGGGAGTGGAGTGAGATGACATGAAAGAAGTAGGAGAGTGTGTGGATGGGAGTGGAGTGAGATGAGAGGGGAGAGGTAGGAGAGTGTGTGGATGGGAGTGGAGTGAGATGAGAGGGAAGAGGTAGGAGAGTGTGTGGATGGGAGTGGAGTGAGATGAGAGGGGAGAGGTAGGAGAGTGTGTGAATGGGAGTAGAGTGAGATGAGAAGGGAGAGGTAGGAGTGTGTGGATGGGAGTGGAGTGAGATGAGAGGGGAGAGGTAGGAGAGTGTGTGGATGGGAGTGGAGTGAGATGAGAGGGGAGAGGTAGGAGAGTGTGTGGATGGGAGTGGAGTGAGATGAGAGGGGAGAGGTAGGAGAGTGTGTGAATGGGAGTGGAGTGAGATGAGAGGGGAGAGGTAGGAGAGTATGTGAATGGGAGTAGAGTGAGATGAGAGGGGAGAGGTAGGAGAGTGTGTGGAGGCGCTTGACGACAATGAGTGCGATCTAGGATGGGATTGGGAGCCAGTGGAGGAAGTGCAGCGTGGGTGTGACGTGGTCACATTCACGGGAGCACGGCCAGCTCTCTCTCCTCTCTGTAAAGAAGGGCCATTGCTCGAAACGTCGCCTAGTATATACTTTTAAGGCCAAGTGCAGTGTCACTGACGAACGTGTTGAGGTTTTTTATTTCTTTTTTGCCGTCGTCAATTCACGAGAGCGATTCCCGCAGATCCACACGCCAGGAACGATGAGCTCCTCCGTCCAAATTAAGTATGAACGAGATGCCTTGTGTGGGGCATTCTCACGGTGCATCATGGCACAGATTGCTCCCATTCTGAGTCGCGAGCCACGGGCCTGGACAACAGCAAGAATGCCTCCCCCCGCGGCCCCCAACTGTTTGCGTCGTCCGGTGAGTTTCTGTAATTGGGTTCTGGTGTCCAATTTGTTGGAAACACAAATGAAACGCAATTCTCTTTCCTCCCCACCTCCCACCACCACCACCACCACCAAAAATACACCTCTCTAATTGTTCTACAGCTCATTAGGCTTTTGTTTGTTTTTTGCTGATTACGCCAATGGCAGTCGCGGCACATGGAAGGTGCATCGCCAGGGTGCCTCGTGCGTTGTTTAAATCAAAACGGTAGCGCTGCGTCTGCACTCCGTTGTTGTTGAGAAGGCCTTTTTGTTTTGTTTTCTTATTTACACCGTGGGACACCGCGGGGAGCGGATCAGAGTCGAAGATGTAACGTGTGGAGAAAGCTCCCCGAGACGGGGAAAGAGAGCCACGGCTCGAGGATGAGCAGACGAAAGAAAGGAGGATCGCCAGGCAGAAAGAGGAGGAGGAGGAGCGAACCAGATGAGAAGGGACGATCAAAGGGACAGGAGAAAAAGGATGAAGCAGAAGCGAGCTGCACGGAGGAGCGGCGTCTGTTTTCAGAGGGGGCGGCGGGAGGAAAGGGGAGGGGCTCAGAGTGGGCGTGGCCACACGGGTGGGGGTGGCCAGGCTTGAGTCGTAGGAGGCTCGTTGAGCTGCATGGGCCTGATATCATCTCGCGTTTTTGGTCAGGTGGCACGTTCACTCCCCGCTCGCCGGTGGAGATCATCCCTTTGCGATCTCGCGTATACTCAGGAGAGCCTCAATGAGTCTCTTTTTCAGGAGGGTCCCACCAAGCTTTCGGCAGTGAAGATCAATGCCGCTGCTGTGAGGAATTTCGATTCGGTATTTTGCAGGTAGTTTATTCAGCATTGGGATGTTTTGGCTAATGCCAGTTACAGCGGAAACCAGATACAATGGGGCACCGCGGTGGCGAGATGTTAACTATCTCTCTTTCGCCTGGTATGCAGGAGGTCGTGGGTTCGACCCTGCCCCCTGACGCCTGTATATTTGGAGTTTGGTTGTTCTCCCCCTTGGTCGCGTGGATTTTTCTCCGGGTCCTCCGGTTTTCCCCTCCACGCTTCGAGTTAACGTGCGTTTAGAGTACTTGGCTGCCACTCTATATTTGCAAGTGAAAAGCCACGTCGTTGAGTTATCATCTGTGGCCAGGTCGCTTCTGAAAAAGGGATATAAAGCACAGTGGACCGTAACCTGGTAAAATACCAAAACACGATTTAGTTTTATTTTAGTTTTTAGCTATGGAACAAAACTGGAAAAGCCAGAAAGGAGCCTGAGTCAGGAACCGAACCCCAGGCCCCTTCTCGCTGTGCGGCGTGAGCGTGACCACCGCACCACCGCCGCCGCACAACCCCCATCACCACTGCCGCCGCACCATCGCCACCACCACCCTGGCCCTCTTTGTTGACCGAACCGCTCCATGCAGACTCGCGCGGCTAACCAGCACAGTGTCTGCTCATAATCCCATCGAATGCATCTCCTGCTCGCGCACATGTATTCTTTGCTAAATGCCCATCATCGCTGTGCTCCGTCCTCTCAGCTCCTTCAGAGTAAACCGCTCCTCGGCCGAATCCCATTACCGGTTTCACCACGTGGGCGTCAGCCTCTTTGCGCGCCGATCTTCCGCCAGGAGAGCTGGCAAGACGCGCAACAAAAAATCCACTGCTGGATGAATGCCACTCCAAGCCGCGCCACCACCACCTCCTCCAACCGCTTCCGCGATTCGACGAGCCACCGGCACCTTCCATTTCATCGCTCCATCTCTTCGGTGGATGAAAACCTACAAAATGTGTTGCATTTTTACGCACTGCTCGCAAGTATCAGAAGTCTAAGTGATTTCCTAATTAGAGGCATTGCTGCTCAAATTCAGTCCGCCCGCTCTCGTCACTCTGCTGCCCGGAGTTCGCGACGTTCTGTCGCCTGTGCACGCGAGGAGGGAGTTCAGTAGCGCGGACGCTGAAGGCAGAGAACCACACGCACATTCGCACCTTTTTTTTTCTTCTGTGCGTCCTGTATAATGTGGGGTGAAATGTTGCATGGGGCATTGCATGGGACGTTCTGTGGAGTGTTGCATGGGACGTTCTGTGGAGTGTTGCATGGGACGTTCTGTGTGATGTTGCATGGGACGTTCTGTGTGATGTTGCATGGGACGTTCTGTGTGATGTTGCATGGGACGTTCTGTGTGATGTTGCATGGGACGTTCTGTGGAGTGTTGCATGGTACGTTCTGTGGAGTGTTGCATGGGACGTTCTGTGGAGTGTTGCATGGGACGTTCTGTGGAGTGTTGCATGGTACGTTCTGTGGAGTGTTGCATGGGACGTTCTGTGGAGTGTTGCATGGGACGTTCTGTGTGATGTTGCATGGGACGTTCTGTGTGATGTTGCATGGGACGTTCTGTGGAGTGTTGCATGGGACGTTCTGTGTGATGTTGCATGGGACGTTCTGTGTGATGTTGCATGGGACGTTCTGTGTGATGTTGCATGGGACGTTCTGTGGAGTGTTGCATGGTACGTTCTGTGGAGTGTTGCATGGGACGTTCTGTGGAGTGTTGCATGGGACGTTCTGTGTGATGTTGCATGGGACGTTCTGTGTGATGTTGCATGGGACGTTCTGTGTGATGTTGCATGGGACGTTCTGTGGGATGTTGCATGGGACGTTCTGTGGGATGTTGCATGGGACGTTCTGTGGAGTGTTGCATGGGACGTTCTGTGTGATGTTGCATGGGACGTTCTGTGGGATGTTGCATGGGACGTTCTGTGGGATGTTGCATGGGACGTTCTGTGGAGTGTTGCATGGGACGTTCTGTGGGATGTTGCATGGGACGTTCTGTGGGATGTTGCATGGGACGTTCTGTGGGATGTTGCATGGGACGTTCTGTGTGATGTTGCATGGGACGTTCTGTGTGATGTTGCATGGGACGTTCTGTGTGATGTTGCATGGGACGTTCTGTGTGATGTTGCATGGGACGTTCTGTGGAGTGTTGCATGGGACGTTCTGTGGGATGTTGCATGAGACGTTCTGTGTGATGTTGCATGGGACGTTCTGTGGAGTGTTGCATGGGACGTTCTGTGTGATGTTGCATGGGACGTTCTGTGTGATGTTGCATGGGACGTTCTGTGTGATGTTGCATGGGACGTTCTGTGGAGTGTTGCATGGTACGTTCTGTGGAGTGTTGCATGGGACGTTCTGTGGAGTGTTGCATGGGACGTTCTGTGTGATGTTGCATGGGACGTTCTGTGTGATGTTGCATGGGACGTTCTGTGTGATGTTGCATGGGACGTTCTGTGGGATGTTGCATGGGACGTTCTGTGGGATGTTGCATGGGACGTTCTGTGGAGTGTTGCATGGGACGTTCTGTGTGATGTTGCATGGGACGTTCTGTGGGATGTTGCATGGGACGTTCTGTGGGATGTTGCATGGGACGTTCTGTGGAGTGTTGCATGGGACGTTCTGTGGGATGTTGCATGGGACGTTCTGTGGGATGTTGCATGGGACGTTCTGTGGGATGTTGCATGGGACGTTCTGTGTGATGTTGCATGGGACGTTCTGTGTGATGTTGCATGGGACGTTCTGTGTGATGTTGCATGGGACGTTCTGTGTGATGTTGCATGGGACGTTCTGTGGAGTGTTGCATGGGACGTTCTGTGGGATGTTGCATGGGACGTTCTGTGTGATGTTGCATGGGACGTTCTGTGGAGTGTTGCATGGGACGTTCTGTGTGATGTTGCATGGGACGTTCTGTGTGATGTTGCATGGGACGTTCTGTGTGATGTTGCATGGGACGTTCTGTGTGATGTTGCATGGTACGTTCTGTGGAGTGTTGCATGGGACGTTCTGTGGAGTGTTGCATGGGACGTTCTGTGTGATGTTGCATGGGACGTTCTGTGTGATGTTGCATGGGACGTTCTGTGTGATGTTGCATGGGACGTTCTGTGTGATGTTGCATGGGACGTTCTGTGTGATGTTGCATGGGACGTTCTGTGGGATGTTGCATGGGACGTTCTGTGGGATGTTGCATGGGACGTTCTGTGGGATGTTGCATGGGACGTTCTGTGGGATGTTGCATGGGACGTTCTGTGTGATGTTGCATGGGACGTTCTGTGGGATGTTGCATGGGACGTTCTGTGGGATGTTGCATGGGACGTTCTGTGGGATGTTGCATGGGACGTTCTGTGTGATGTTGCATGGGACGTTCTGTGTGATGTTGCATGGGACGTTCTGTGGGATGTTGCATGGGACGTTCTGTGTGATGTTGCATGGGACGTTCTGTGTGATGTTGCATGGGACGTTCTGTGTGATGTTGCATGGGACGTTCTGTGGGATGTTGCATGGGACGTTCTGTGTGATGTTGCATGGGACGTTCTGTGTGATGTTGCATGGGACGTTCTGTGTGATGTTGCATGGGACGTTCTGTGTGATGTTGCATGGGACGTTCTGTGGGATGTTGCATGGGACGTTCTGTGTGATGTTGCATGGGACGTTCTGTGTGATGTTGCATGGGACGTTCTGTGTGATGTTGCATGGGACGTTCTGTGTGATGTTGCATGGGACGTTCTGTGTGATGTTGCATGGGACGTTCTGTGGGATGTTGCATGGGACGTTCTGTGGGATGTTGCATGGGACGTTCTGTGGAGTGTTGCATGGGACGTTCTGTGTGATGTTGCATGGGACGTTCTGTGTGATGTTGCATGGGACGTTCTGTGTGATGTTGCATGGGACGTTCTGTGTGATGTTGCATGAGACGTTTTGTGTGATGTTGCATGGGACGTTCTGTGTGATGTTGCATGGGACGCTATTTGGGGTTTAACATGGGATAAAATAAATATTTAAACCCAGCAATATGCCACTTCAAACCAACCAGCGGCAATTTGCGACGGTCCTCATAAATCCGGTGTCGTTCCAATCACTCGATTTGGGCTGCCACAGAATCAGCGTCTTGTACGAACATTCGCTGCTTGCTTTAGTTTCTGAGCAGTGTCTAAAAGGCAACACACTCGCCAATAACACTGTTGTGTGTGTGTATGACCTTGACACGAAAATGGTACAATATAAAAGTTTTAAACAATAATATAATAACAGGCGACGTTTCTAGCAACGGCCGTTGTACATATGTAATGAGGACTTGACACACTTCTCTTGAGATGGCACTTTATTGAAGACACGTTCCACTTGACATCAGGCGGAGACCCCCACTGCAACAGCCCCGAGTCTCCCGCTTATATACCGACCGAGGCCACGCCCCCCTTCTCGATAATTCTCACCGACTCTGGACGCTCGCTCCACCGGCAGACTCCACCGTTCTCCTCCGTCACCTGACCACGCTCCCTTCTCGATCATTCCCGTAGCCACCAGTCCCTTCGCACTCACAGCTGACTCCCCTGTCATTACCTCCCGTGGCAACCAGTCCATTCGTACTGCAGGCTGACTCTCCCGTCATTACCTTCCGTGGCCACTAGTCCATTCGCACTGCAGGTTGACTCCCCTGTCATTACCTCCCGTGGCCACTAGTCCACTCACACCGCATGTAGACTCTGTCATCACATCTATATACTTTAGAGGCAATATGGCCTTTCTTCATAGCTACGTTTTACGTAACATTTTACGTATGCTATCGAGAAGTGCCTTTTTCACAGACAGGTCACCTTTTATAAACTTTGTTTCGCCCCCCCCCTTCTGAACACCACACGCGCGGTGTTCTGCTATTGACGAGTGTGTGGCGTTGTTGATTTGTCGTTCACTGAAATCGTGCACCGAGGCTCCAACAACAGCAGCATCACCAACATGATTTTTAAAAAATATATGTGTATATTTGAAGTGCATGAAATGGTTCATTTTTCAGCCAGTCCACCGCGAGGCAATTATATATCCGCGCTGGGTGCGTGCGGAGGTATCGAGGAGGACAGTTTTGTTGTGGGAGGAAAGGATTTGTTATTTATTTGTTTATTTATTATCGGCAGCTACGAAGCCACGGCGACACTGCTCGACGAAGCGTGGCCAAACATTCATTACATGGCGGGCGGGCTCCTGATAGAACAAAAATATATATTCAGACAAAAAATACGAAGGAATTCCTGCTGTAACGAACGTTTTAAGTCAAAAATATATATTCAAACAAAAATAAATAAATAACATTTATATTCAAACAAAGAAAATAGAAAAAAAGATTCAAACAAAAAATATATGTATTCTATGGTTCTTTCGGTTAAGTCACGCAGATAGAAAAAATTTAAACAATAAAATATTTTATTTTTTCTATCTACGTGGCTTTACCGAAAGAACCATAGAATATGAATTCCTGCAGTCACGAAAGTTTTAAGTAAATAAAACAAATGTTCCAACAAAAAGTATTAAAAATATATATTCAAGCAAAACAAATTAAACCAAAAAAAACAAAAAAATATATTCAAACCAAAAAATACATTCAAACAAAAAGTATATTAAAAAAAAAGTTCAAATTAAAAAAATTATATAAAAAAATATATTCAAACAAATAAATTAATATTCTAACAAAAAAAATGATCCCACATTGTGGCGGCCTTTAGGGACCGACTGAATTTGTGCGCTTGCGCTCACAGGAAGCAACATTCCGTGAAGTACAACAGAGCAGCAATTCTCTTCTTGCGCCTCCACGCCGACTATGTAAGACGCGGCACGGTGTGAAGTGGAGGAGGCTTCCTTATCGTGGCCCGCGAGTGGGTGCCTGTGCGTGTGTGTGTCGAGTGGGTGCCTGTGCCTGTGTATGCGTGTGTCGAGTGGGGAGCGGTGGTGTAGCGGTTAGCGCGCTGCGCTACGAACCTGGCGACCCGAGTTCGATTCCCGCTCACGGGAATCGAACTCGGTGACGATTATCTGAACCGGTCCTGGGCCTCCCCTAGGTCGACTCAGCCTCAAATTAGTACCTGGTGCGATGTGTGAGCATCGCCACGAGGGAGACAAAGGCGGCCGGGCGTGGTGTTGGCCACCCAACCCCTCCGTGTGCCATTCCGGCCTTCACAGGTGCTCGCGAACAGCACTTGCCCCCAACAGTCTGTTAAGGCTATACAGGGCGTCTTTGTCTTTTTGTCGAGTGGGTGCCTGTGCGTGCGTGTGTGCGTGTCGAGTGGGGGCCTGTGCGTGTGTGTGTCGGGTGCCTGTGCGTGTGTCGAGTGGGTGCCTGTGCGTGCGTGCGTGTGTCGAGTGGGGGCCTGTGCGTGTGTGTCGGGTGCCTGTGCGTGTGTCGAGTGGGTGCCTGTGTGTGCGTGTGTTGAGTGGGTGCTTGTGTGTATGTCTTTGTACAGTGGTGCAGGGGAGCAGTGGCGCAGTAGACTGCGGACTATGCTACGAACCCCACGTCCCGAGTCCGATTCCACCTCACGGGAATCGATGTCGGTGACGATTATCTGAACCGGTCCTGGGTTTCCCCAAGGTCGACTCAACCTTAAATTAGTTCCTGGCGCGATGTCTATACATAGTCACTGGGGAGACAAAGGCGGCTGGGCATGGTGCTGGCCACACACCCCCTCGTGTGCCGAGCGGGCCTTCATAGGTGCTGCTCCACGCAAACATCACTTGCCCCAACGATCTGTTAAGGCTTCACGGGTGATCTTTGTCGTTGTGTGCGCGTGCGTGTGTGTCGCTGTTTACAGGCTCTCAGCAGGTAAGATTAGTCACCACAAGAGTTGGTGGGAACCGAGATTGTTCTTTGCAGAGGTAGTTTATAATAATACAAAAAAACGAGCACAAATTAATCATGTTTCTCAGCGAACCAAAAACGAATATAATATTTTTTCAATCTTATTTCTGAAATTCAGAAAAGAAAAACAGTTTATCTGCACAAAGTTTTGAGCCCAACGTATTATAACAAGCGTCATAGCGCCGATAAGGCCTGCGTGATTTCTCAAGTCAGCATCTTCAACAACGCATTTTTTACTTCTTCAAGTTTTCCAATTTCTCCTAGAAAATAACTTTTCTTTCAGCCTCCTGCAGCTCGCGATCATCACCACCATCCACACTATCATCACCCAAATCAGCACCATCTACATCGCCGTCCTCACCATCATCTTCACCACCCTCGCCATCATCACCATCACCCTCATCATCCACATCATCACCAAAATAATCATCAGCAGCATCACCATCAACATTATCTTCACTATCATCGACGCTCATCATCATCCCCAACGTCATCCTCACATCATTATTTTTGTTCGATTAGGGAAACACGCGGAGACGTCACTGGCAGAGCGGGTCTGCAGGCGAGGCAGGAAGGGCGAGTTGGCACTGCTGACAGCGGTGGCCCGCACAGATCTGGACTCGAGCGCTGGGAGCGCTTCGCCACGCAGATTAACGCAGCGGCGGGGCTCCCAGATGTCCGCGGGGCGAGCCTGGTAGACCATCGCGTGCCGTGCGCTCCACGTGCGCGGCGCCCTTCGCACAACCCCATGCAGTGGCACGCCAGGCGTCTCTCCCGCGGAGCGCTCTCGCTCGACTCTCTTGGCTGTCGGGAGAAGCCGGACGTTTCCACTCGGGGGGCAAGATCGTGATGGGGGTCGGGAAGTCGTCAGTCAAAGACGCTCGCACGCGCGGTGCGCTGGTCCCAGGCGAACGCCCAGCGGCGGTGTCAGCCGACGCCGTGCGCAGGTGGAGAGCTGCAGCCTCTTCGCAAATCGCCACCTCCCCACGCGGCCTCCTCGGGCGCTGTTCACCGCCGCCTCCGCCGAAATCGCGGCCCGCCGCCCTGACCCTTGCGGCTCGGCTCGGGCAGTCCGAGCCGAGCCTGTTGCTCTGTCGCGACGGAGTTGCCGCGGCCCTCGTTTGTGACCAGCGCAGCGCACGATGGGAGATTTGTGTGTGTCCCCCTACACCAGGGGTCGGCAACCAAAATAACAAGAAGAGCCATTTCTTTCCAATTCGGTACAAAATTCAGTATTTCAAGAGCCGCAATGCATCTGAGTACATACTGTACATACGTACATATCGTCAAGAAGCAGTCCGTAAAGAGCCGCATGCGGCTCCGGAGCCGTAGGTTGCCGACCCCTGCCCTACACTCTCCATACCCGCCTCTACCCCCCCCCCCTCTTCGCACGCTTTGAACGAGGGCTCGCGAATTTAATTCGGTTCCGTTTGGTCTCCAACGTCAACGATTTGAGAGCGTCTCGACGCTCGATCTCCCGATTTCCTGCTTCCATCAGGGTCTCTCTACCTGCAACAGACAAACATTGCACTCACCCTGGCTGCCCTCTTAAGGAAGAGTCTTAGCCCCCCCCCCCCGCCACAGGAACGAGGAAGTTTTCCACCACTGGCTCTGGGCTGTGAGCGGGAGATGGGCACCAGTGTACACGTGCGGTGAGCTTCCTTCGCACCGTGCATAGCCAACCGCGCTGATCGGAGGTGCAAATGCCGCGATGCTTATTGTTTTAATCAGGACAGCACTCAAACTGCTTGGCTTGGTTGGAGTCTGCCGAGCGGTATGCAACGCCAATGGTCTTTGGTACGCTCTTTCAGGTCGGGCTCGCAAGTCTGCGTGCCACGCTCTAACATTTCACCTTTAAAAAACCCCCACAAAACTCCCACTGCGATTGCTTGAGCATCGCGCGCGCGACGGAGCGAATGTGCCCCCCGAAACAACAACGGGGATGAACGGAAACCTCGGACGAGAGGCCGCCGTACATACGCCGCGGCGCTCGGAGCGGAGAGCTGAGAGCTGCTCCCCGCTGCGCCAATCCCACTGCCTTCGAGCGTGGGGTTGGCGCGGAGTGGGGGGGGGGGGGGTGCGGAGTGGAGAGGGGGGTGCGGAGTGAAAGGGGGGGGGGGGGCGGAGTGGAGGGGGGGCCGAATCCTCGCCAACAAAAAACGCGACGATCGCCCGACTCGGTAATGCGCAGCCATTTGATAAACAAGCGCGGCGGTGATTTTCTGAAATGTCACGGCGACACTTCGATATTGCAGAGCACTCTTATTCTCATCGAGCCGACTGGACACGAATAACGAAAGCTCAACACACTCATCAATAACGCTGCGGCCCCTGAAAAGAAGATATTTATATACAGGATATATAGGCGACGTTTCAGGCAATGGCCCTTCTTCATAATTCGTGAATGGGATTTGATTTTTTATTTTGATTAAGCATTGATGCTTTGTTTACAGATTGGTTAAGATGCACTCCAACGTATTTGATGGGAAATAAAATCTTCGATTTAGAAAGAAAGAAACACCGTCCACCGCGGAGAGTGAGCGGTGAAATCATCTCACGCGCAGGTGCTGCGGGTGGATTGTTGCATCTCGGGTTCACGAGAGGTGGTGGCGGTGTCTCGGGGAGGCCTTCATCCAGCAGTGGATTGATCATGGCTGACGACGACGATGGCCCATGATGAACGGCGGCCGGCGGCAGAGAAGGAGAGACGAGGCGTGTTGGCCGGGCGCGCGTCTCCATTTATTTGGCGGCGCGCTCGCGATGCGACATGAAGTGTCTTTGCCAGGTCGCTGCGAGCGGACGCCAACACATTTGAAGGAGCTCTCTCATCATTGACCCTTCGCACAGCGGCAGAACGCTCCCCTCTCCAGCACGCGCACGCCGGTGGCGCGTGCTGGATGGCACGGGGGCACCTTGGAATTCAACGCTGCCCCCCCCCACCAACCCCATCTCCCTCGCCTGGTACACAGGAGGACGTGGGTTCGATCCCGGGCCCAGACGCTGCCTGCTGCTGTGTATTTGTAGTTGACGCGTTCTCTCTCTCTCTCTCTCTTTCTCTCTCTCTCTTTCTCTCTTTCTCTCTCTCTCTCTCGTCCTGTGGTGTCGTGGATTTCTTCCTCGCGGGTCGTCCGGTTCTTTTCTCCCTCCACATTTAGAAACAAAACGAGCGTTTTGGATGATGACCTGCCGCTATAAATCCCCACGTGTGATGACAGCGACGCTCGATGATGATCTCAGCCGCTCGTGTGTGGCCACCACTCGTAGCGCCCGAGCACACCGCTTGGTGATCTCCGGCGCAGTCGCACCGCCTGCACACTCCGCTCGTGGTTTCTCACGGAGGTGGAGCTCTCACAGAGGTGGAGCTCGGCGTTGGCCACACGCGAAGCGCCACTTTCTGGCTCTCAAAAACAATGTGAGCGCTATACTCTTAGGTTTTTCGGTCGCGTAGGTAAAAAAATTAAATAATAAAAATATAATTGAAATAATAATATAAATAAAATAATAAATCACGACGTGAGCGCTCCTTGCGAGACGAATCGCCACGTGCTGCAAGCATTCGTAGCAGCTGCACCGTGCGTTTATGTATTCACATTGTTATTATTCTTTTTGTGATTCATTTCGGAGTCACTCCATCGGGAGGGAGTTCGTGCGTCAGGGATTACAGCACGCGGTGTCAAATCTATAGTGCGACGTGAGGAATTATTGTCGCATTGATCATGATCATATTGATCATTGTTATTCGTGTCATATTGATCATTCTTGTCGTATTGATGATTATTGTTGCAATATTGATCAGTATTGCCATATTGATCATTGTTATTGTCGTATTGATAAGAAATGTTGTCATATTGATCATTATTGTCACATCGCAATTTATTGTCAAATTGATAATGGTCATTATTATTGTCATATTGATCATCATTATTGATCAGCATTATCTTGGTAGCATTCGCTACGGTTTGTTGCGGGAGATGGCACGGCGCCCCCCCACCCCCCACGTTGCTCTGAAGCAAAGGAACAAAGCCACTGCCAACTTCTGCCAGAGTGGACAACATGATGGCACGCGCACACACACACGCGCGCACACACACACACACACACGCGCGCACACAAAGATAAAGATCCCCTGTATAGCCTGAACAGACTGTAGGGGCAAGTGCTGTTAGCGAGCATCTATGAAGGTCAGCACAGCACACGAAGGGGTGGGTAGCCAACACCACGCCCGGCCGCCTTTGTCTCCCCAGTGGCGATGTTTACACATCGCACCAGGTACAGTACTCATTTGAGGCTGAGTCGACTTAGGGGAGGCCCAGCACCAGTTCAGATAATCGTCACTGGGTGTTGGTGACCGTGAGCGGGAATCGAACCCGGGTCGCCAGGTTCGTAGCGCAGCGCGCTAACCGCTACACTACCGCTCCCCACACGCAGACGCACACACTGACACACGCACACACAACAACCGCCATTCGCCACTAAGTGGCGGTGACGTCACCACGACGCTTGTGCCAGGCCATGTGCGCACGCACGAACTACCGTCTCAGCCTCCCACTACGCAGTGGCCGGGCCCTTAGCCCAGGCGACGTGCTCGCAGCTCCCCGTGTGCGCTTTCCGTGGTTCGTGCCGCGCGTTGTTCATCACGATGTCCGACGCGTCGCCTCCCCCACCCCGTGCCGGCGGAGGCTTCTTCAGGAACTGAGCAAGTAGGGCTTTTGGCGACCGATGTATTGATTCGTACCCGAGTGCTGCTGCAGCGGTAATACACTGATAAACTGGCCTACGTTTGTTCATCACGTGACAGTTTTAAGTGTCCGGTGGAGGAGGATGCGTGGCACGTATTAAAAAAAATGTAGGCGACGATCTCATCCTAAAATAAAAAGTCTATTTTGATTCGGGAAATGAATTTAAGGTAAGCGACTCGATTGAATTCCTGAAGAATGCCATACACGCAGAGAGGAGAACCCCAAGCAAATGCATTGCGCTGAGCGGTGATTAACTACCACCACCATTATCATCACTATAATTAGGCAACTGGCAACAACAACGACTTCTAATATCCCCGGGAAGACCGACAGATTTCCGCGGAACGATCCCTGGGAAAACCTGGACAGGTGGCAACCGCAGTCGTTCGGCGCGGCGTCCCGACGTTTCGGCCGCACGAGCTGGGGAGGACTCCTTCGCAGGAGCTTCTCCGGGAACTCGACCAGCTCCCGTAGCAGCTGCCGGCACGCGAAGCGAGACGTCGCGCCGGACCAACGACACGGTGACGGGCGCAACCCGATGGCGCACCGGAGGCTCCGCGGGGCGGTAGTGGCGGCGGTAGCGCAAACGCGCAGCCCCGCGGCTCCCGCATGCTTCCGCTTGCTCTGAGAAGTGAGCTGCCCTCCCCCCGAGTGGCGACTTGCCGATTATTACGAACATGCACGGTCAATTAATACTCAACAAAAAGAGTAATCGCTTAGCCCATTGTGCTGCGGCGCACACTTGCTCGCTGATTGCCGCAAGCTTGGGAAAATTAGCCGCCCGAAAACTGCAGCCGAGTGGGCAGCGGCAATGCACCGAGCCTGGGCCGCCTTTGACCATCGCCGCCGTCTCCCCTCCCTGCAATAGCAATCCGTGACTTTAACGCGCGCGGAGGAGCCATAACGGAACACTGGGCGTCTGGCTTTTCTCGAGAAACACGAAGACAATGAGAATGAAGAATTAACAATAACGTCCCGCTGGGGGAAACACGTAAGGCGCGTGTTGTATCGTTGTACACGGCTGGTCGAATGTACGAATTCACAGCCTGCGATCAGATCACCGGGAATGAGCCGGATCGTGTCTGGTGAGATCATGAAAGCGAAGCAGGCAGTTTGGGCCTGGATAGCGCTTCAATTGGGCGACCAAGAATGTCACCTTCTGGCTTCTGTCTCTGCACGTTCAATATTTGTAATGAAATATTTTATATACAGGGTGGTTCCCGAGAGAGAGAGGACGACTCAGAGAGAGAGGACGACTCAGAGAGAGAGGACGACTCAGAGAGAGAAAGAGAGAGGACGACTCAGAGAGAGAGGACGACTCAGAGAGAGAAAGAGAGAGGACGACTCCGAGAGAGAGAAAGAGAGAGGACGACTCAGAGAGAGAGGACGACTCAGAGAGAGAAAGAGAGAGGACGACTCAGAGAGAGAGGACGACTCAGAGAGAGAAAGAGAGAGGACGACTCCGAGAGAGAGAGAGGACGACTCAGAGAGAGAAAGAGAGAGGACGACTCAGAGAGAGAGAGAGAGAGAGGACGACTCAGAGAGAGAGAGAGGACGACTTAGAGAGAGGACGACTCAGAGAGAGAAAGAGAGAGGACGACTCCGAGAGAGAGAGAGGACGACTCAGAGAGAGGACGACTCAGAGAGAGAGAGCGGACGACTCAGAGAGAGAAAGAGAGAGGACGACTCAGAGAGAGAGAGAGGACGACTCAGAGAGAGAAAGAGAGAGGACGACTCCGAGAGAGAGAGAGAGGACGACTCAGAGAGAGAGAGGACGACTCAGAGAGAGAAAGAGAGAGGGCGACTCAGAGAGAGGACGACTCAGAGAGAGAAAGAGAGAGGACGACTCAGAGAGAGAGGACGACTCAGAGAGAGAAAGAGAGAGGACGACTCAGAGAGAGAGAGGACGACTCAGAGAGAGAGGACGACTCAGAGAGAGAGAAAGAGAGAGGGCGACTCCGAGAGAGAGAGAGGACGACTCAGAGAGAGAAAGAGAGAGGACGACTCAGAGAGAGAGAGAGCGATGAGCGAACCCTGTGTGCCGGTGGCGGCGCAGCGTCGCGGGTTGACACGATTGTCATTATTTACCGCAACGTCGCTGCACTTAAACCAAATCCGTCATCGCCGAACCAATTTTGATCGCCGTGGCCGAGCGACGATAACAATAGCCACGGGGCCGCCACGGCCCCCGCTGGACCAGGGCCCTGTCCCTCGCGGTTCGCGTACTTCTACGAGTTGGTTTGCTTCGCCCAAGTGAAACTGGCCGGCCGGCCTGCCCGTGTCCCCCCGCGCCACGCCTGCCTGACGGCGCGGCCCAGGTGCTGTGAGGGGCCCCGGGGTCCCCTGGCCTCCGGCGCAACGACGACTTGAGGCGTCGTCTCAAAATACCGACGACCACGACGACCACGACGCGCCGAGTTTGGGTGTCGGGAAGCAGCCGCCGGACCCCAGCGGCATCGGCGGCGTTTTGCTCCGCGCAGTCGATGAAATCAAAACGCACAGAGAGAGAGATAATCGCTCGCGTCGGAGGTGAAGAAAGTCAAAGTCGGTGCCCGCTCAATTGAGCATCGAGGCGTTGGTGCGCATCTGTCTTGCAAGTCCTGCGGGGGCCGGTGTTGGAAATTACACATTCCTGTGGTGGGGGCGAGTCTATCCATAGGACAACCACTGTGGCTTCCACCCCCCCCCCGCCAAGCGGGACACGTTTTAGCGACTCCCGGGAGGGAGGGGATAATGGGCTGAGTCACCCCCTACCTCACACCCCACCACCCCACCGCCCAACCCCAACCACCCCCCCATCCACCCCCCCCCCACGCACACCAACCTCCCCCACCCACACCACCCCACCTCCCCCCATCCACCGCCCCACCTACCGCTCCCCACCCCCCCACCCCACCACGCACCCACCACCCCACCGCCCACCCCCCAACCAGGATTCGAACTCCCGACCTTCCGATTGGGAGCCGTTTCGCTGCACCGCTCAAACCACCCGGGCCGGATACTGCAGCAAGAGTTCCTCTTCCGTTTATTGAAGGTTACATTTTAGTTAAAGTCTCCCCACTGCCGTCCGCGCCACCGTCTCAGCTCTCCGCTGACCATTGCCGCGCGTAACAAATCTTGAAGTGATCGATTGATCGTGTCCCTTCATTAGCCAGGAGATTAAGTACAGGTGATACATCAAGTAATTCTGAATCATCATCATCATAAGCCATGGTCAGTCGACTGCTGGCTGGCGGCCTTCCCAAGCTACCGCAGCCGCCACTCCTCACGACCCCACGGTGCAACGCTCCACCTGTCACCTGCTTTACACGAGCAGCTGATTCCACCATCGCTCCATCTCTTGGTGTGGACGTACTCTCAGACGCACTCCGATTCCTTGGCTAACATCGCTCCTTCTAAACTAGAAACTATTAAATATATTAACTAACCGATTTTTATTTCACCAGGGTAAGGCCCCACTGAGCTATGTAGCTCTTGTTCCACGTGCAACCTGGTCGCAAATTATAGCTCAACGAAGTGGCTTATCAACATCGTGTGAAAATGTATAGCAGCCAAAAAGCGTGACGTTTGATTCCAAATGTGGAGGGAAAAAACCGGAGGACCCGGAGAACAATCCACGTGACCACGAGTAGAGAGAGAACACGCAAACTCAGCAGGCGTCAGGGTCGGTATCGAACCCACGACCTCCTGCACACCAGGAGAGGGAATTAACATCTCCCAGCAACCGCGGTGCCCGGTAGACGACGTTTAACACCATTATAACCGTGCCATCCATACCGCCCTACGTGCAGTAGCGAGTGGCGTTGCGCTGGCCACGCTGCTGCTGCTGCTGCAGCAGAACGATGTCCGGCGGTCGCGGGTGATGATGGAGTGGCAGCTAAAGGAGGGAGCTGTTCGCCCGAGAGGGCGTCAACCGGCGAGGCTGGAGCGGGGACATCGGCTCGCGGCAGCGAGAGACGGCTTGGGGAGGCCTTCATCCAGCAGCGGATAGATCATGGCTGATTATGATAACGTCACCAATTGAGGTGTGACTATTCGCTCCTTCAGCAACGCGACAAATTGGTCGCAATTCAGGCTCTCTATTCGATGTCAGCTTCGATGGAATCGATCCACCTCAACCCATTACACACACCACATAGATAATCTAATTAATCATTACCCGCGCGATGCAATGCCTCTCTCGCGAGCTCATGAACCCATATCAATTGATGCGCCGATGCATCGTTACGCGTCTGGTCATCGTCGTTGTCGTCATCCTGTTGGCACTTAAATCTCGCACGTGGGCTCTCGCTGCACCGTACGCTCGGGCGACGGACTGGGGGACGCCTCCATCCAGCAGCGGAGAGACCACGGCGGCTGCCGACGGCGACGCCGGCGATGAGCGTCGGAGTAAAGGGCGCCGCGCGCGTCACGCCGCGCGCGGCGCTCCCCTCCCTCTCCACGGCTCCAGCGCAAATCTACAAATGGCATTCGAAACCCTGGAGGCGGCGTCATTAGCGCGTAATTAATTCCGGCGTTAACCCTCAAACGTTCCCGAGACCGGCGTTCGCTGCCACCTTGGCAGACGCGTGGAGTTTGCGGTGTCGCTCTCTCCCTCGCTCTGTCTCCGCGTGGATTTTTCAACGGGTCCTCCGGATTCACCCCTCCGCGTTCCGAATCGATGTCACGTGTTTGTGGCTGCTGTAAATTACCGCGCGATAAGCCCACGTCGTTGAGCAATCATTCGTGATGGCCAGGGCGCTTCTGAAAAGAGCTATGCAGCTCCGTGGGCCTTGCAGCTGCTAAAATAAAAAGCATTGTTTAGTTTTAGTTTGTTTAAGGATTGTGGTGAGGCATGCGATGGCGAGATGTTAACTACCTCGCCTGGTACGCAGGAGATCGTGGGTTTGATCCCAATCCTGATGCCTGTATATTCGGAGTTTGCATGCCCCTCTCCTCGTGGGTGTGTGGATTTTTACTCCGGGCCCTCCGCTTTTCCCCCTCCACATTTACAATCAACGTGCGTTTGAAGGATTTGGCTGCTATAAATTACCACACGATAAGCCCACTTCGTTGAGCTTTCATTTCTGATGGCCAGGTCGCTTCTGAAAAATAGCTATGCAGTTCAGTGGGCCTCTCACGTGGTAGAATAACAAAATAATTGTTGTTTTGCTTCGAAGCGTCAGGCCGAGTTGAGTGGCTCCGAGGAACACGGAGAGAGATCATCTCGCATCGTCCCGTTCGGGGAGAGATGCATTCGCTCCGTAATCTCATTGACATTCCGATCTCACTTCCTCTCCTTCTGTCACGCGGCCCACGGTTGATTGGCATCGTTTTGAAATGTTCACGTTGAGGCACTGGCGGACTGCAGTTGGCATGGGGGAGCTGAAGCGAGGAATTAAATGTGCCACCCCTCCTCTCACCCTGTTACCCCAGCACTTGGGCCAAGCTGGACACGTGAGCCTAGGTGCAGGTGCACCGCCTGCACCGCCTCAACAGCTGTTCATCGCCGATGTGGAGGTTGGTGACAGACGGCTTCAGGGGCAGCCTCGTGACGATACCTGAAACGGTGCCGGCGAGCGATGGAAGTGGGCAGCGGTGTCACGGTGCGGTCCGCCGTTTGAGATACAAACTGCCACGGAGCCTCGTTCATATACTCGCACAGAATTACGTAGACTCGCATTGAGACCCAGAGACGCGTAGAGACCCATAGATGTCAGCTAGAGACCCATAGGTCAGTGTTTGTGTTTAGTGTGTTCTCCTTCCCCCGCACCTCTGATTAGCATGGTTGGCTATGTACGGTGCGAAAGAACGTCAACATACATAAATAGTCTCACGCAGCGTACCGTATACTCACACAGAGACCCATAGACTCGCATTGAGAGCAATGGACTCGCATGAAGACTCATAGACTTGGGAAGAGTATCAGCACATTCTTCTGCTTGCTTGCAAGGCCTTCAATGATGCTGCTACCTCATATAGAGAGGATCTCCTCCGGCCACGTGCTCCATCAAGACTACTCCGGGTCTTCCAAGTGTGGCCTGCTGTTCAAGTGCTGAGGCCCCTCTCGATGACGATGGGTGACCTCTCCAGGATGTGAGATTCACCTCCACTGGACGTTCGCTCTGTTGCCCCCCCCCACCCCAGCTTTATTAAAAACGTAGCGTGAAGACACAACTTGTTTTTGGGCCGTTTTCCTATTCCTTGAATACTTTGTGTTCGGGGTTGAATTCTTTTGGACTGAGCCCCCGCACGCGCGCGGGCTTGTGCGTGCGTGCGTGTGGGCAGAGGAGCGACGCGCACAACAACGAACAGGTGGTACATCTGCCATTCGTCTCAATCAGTACAACCCATGGCACCTGGGTCTGTCCAGTGACCTGCCAGCGAGCCTTCGACAACTTCACGTGTGCTCGGAGTGCACCTAGCCTGCCACAGGCGCCGTGGAGACGTCACCGCCACTTGGTGGGGAATGGCGGCTTTTGTAGTTGTTGTCTTGTCCAGTAATGATTATTATCGAGACCCATAGAGTTGCACAGAGACTCGTATACACACATAGAGATCCCATCGGTGAATGGCTTTACAAGACAATTCGAATCCGTGGTCCACGGTCTGTCGACTGCTGACGGCAGCCACTCCCTGGGCCCGTTCGGAATTGTTACATCGGTGGCCGCACCCGTCGTGGTGCGGCTCGGCACAGAGCAGTCGCGAATTGAAACCGGCAGGAATTGTCTGTCGATGGGGGAGGGGGGTGGGGGGTCGGTGATTAAGTGCTCATTAGGGGGCGGAGGGGCGGTGTCACTCTCTCCGGTTTGCTCCCGGGACCGAAGGATCTCGCTGACCCGGGGCTGACTCAACCTCTCGCTGACCCCCCCGGGGTAACGGAATTAGCAGAGACCCAGCGGAGGCCTGGCGGGCGGTGCCCCGGGGATCAGCGCCGGCTTTGGGCAAAGCGCGACGCGGACTTCTGCCGCGCCGCGTTTCACCCTCCCTCTCTCGGCGGAGTCACGGGCCGGTCACCACGCGCTCGGTATGGCACCAGCAGCGGCGGCAGCGTCGTCCTCCTGCTCATGGTCGGCGTCGTTACGAACAGCGCTCATCATCAATCCCTTTGCGGGACGAAAGCTTCCCCCAAAGCCGTCGCCACCTCTCGCGGTCTCGCAAATGGAACAGTCAGCCCGGCGCTTTGCACGCGCAGCTGATTGAATCGCTCCGTCTCCGCGGAGGATGTGCCGTGGGGTGGTGCGTTCCCTCCTTTGGCCGCCGCTCCGTCATTAGTCTCGACATCCCGGCCATCATCCCTTCTCACGACGTGCCCGGCGCCCCAACTCCCAGTTTACATTTTTTTTTATTGCCGACAGTCAATAAGATGCCTCTAAACTCGCGTGCGTTCCCAAAGATCTGTGCATTTCCTAAAATCCGTGCGTTCCCTAAAATCCGTGCGTTCCCTAAAATCCGTGCGTTCCCTATAATCCGTGCGTTCCCTAAGATCCGTGCGTTCCCTAAAATCCGTGCGTTCCCTAAAATCCGTGCGTTCCCTAAGATCCGTGCGTTCCCTAAAATCCGTGCGTTCCCTAAGATCCGTGCGTTCCCTAAAATCCGTGCGTTCCCTAAAATCCGTGCGTTCCCTAAGATCCGTGCGTTCCCTATAATCCGTGCGTTCCCTAAGATCCGTGCGTTCCCTAAAATCCGTGCGTTCCCTATAATCCGTGCGTTCCCTAAAATCCGTGCGTTCCCTAAAATCCGTGCGTTCCCTAAAATCCGTGCGTTCCCTAAGATCCGTGCGTTCCCTAAAATCCGTGCGTTCCCTAAGATCCGTGCGTTCCCCGTTCCCGCTTGTCGGCGTAATTGCGCGCGTGCATCGCTCCGCGGCCCTTGGCGAGGTGACCGAGTCGTGCCGAGCTCTCCCTCGCGGGCCTCTTGTGTTGACGAGCCTGTAGGCTTGGCTTTGTGTGCTCCAACGCGTACGAATGAACACACGTGCGTCCATATCATTATTCCTTTTTTTGTCATTATCACCACCACCGCTCTTGCTTTCCCAAGAAAGCTTCGCCGAGTCTCATGACGCTTTTTTCTCACTCAGGAGGGTCCTGTCAAGGTTTTCGCAAGTACTGAAGCGACGATTGCTTCCGTAGTGTCATCACAGAGGCAAAATCTGCGGTGTGATTTTCCCCCATCTTCCACGTGCTCAACAATAACTGCACACATTTCATTTTAAAACCTTTGACAAAACTCCTGGTACCGCGGACACGTTAATTATTACGTGCAAGGATGCGCCTGTGATGCAGTAATGATGAGAGCCGAAGACGCAGCTCAAAGAGAATTGTGCGCGCCGTGCCGAGGGAGAGACGAGAGTGAGAAGAGAGAGAGAGAACACCTTGCGTTGTGGTGATCCTGCTCCCTCGGCTCTTCCTGTTCTGTGTACAAACAAACAAACAACACTCCTTCACAAGATCCACGCGCGCTCCGCGGAGGTAACGCACTCTTGAACACAAACCACAATAATACATCCTGGACGACGTTGCAGGCAATGAACCTTCTGCGTATCACGGAGCGCTGTTTGGTCCGCGTATATTTCAGGTGCGTCGCTCTCACACCCGGGGAGGTTATTTGACCATACTTCACCACGAGGTGAATGTCTCAATAAGTATTTCCAGTGGCTTCACAACCACCCCGGACACTGCCCCCCCACCTCTGGCAGCAGCAGGGGTGTGGTTGGGGAGAGTGGGGCAGGCTGGGAATGATTTTCTTGAGTTCAGCCCCGGGCAGCTCCGGGTGAAGTCGACGAGCATTGACGCGTGAGCACGGCGCAGCGCAGCGATGCATGCCGCTACGTTGCCGTTGGCTGCCGATACCAACCTGCGCTTATTTCGGCTGCGTTTTATGATTTTCGTCGAACTGGGATCCCCAGTTAACGTGAGCGGAGGGCCCTTTTTGCCTATGATAATAATAGCTCACTGGCATTGGTTCAATCAATCAAGTCTTGACTGCTGGTGAGACACCGTGTGAGTTGACACCGGGCCAGAGCCGTGTTGCTCGTCTTGAATCAATGCTAGCTGAGATGATGGCCTCCCAGAAGGAAAGGCCGTGCAGCTGATGGGCCCATATAAGTGTTAACATTTTCTCGGAGTTGTCCTCTCTCTCTGAGCCTTCCTTTCTCTTTCTCTCTCTGAGTCGTCCTATCTCTCTGAGTCGTCCTCTCTCTCTGAGTCGTCCTCTCTCTCTCTGAGTCGTCCTCTCTCTGAGTTGTCCTCTCTCTCTGAGTCTTCCTTTCTCTTTCTCTCTCTGAGTCGTCCTCTCTCTCTGAGTTGTCCTCTCTTTCTGAGTCTTCCTTTCTCTTTCTCTTTCTGAGTCGTCCTCTCTCTCTGAGTTGTCCTCTCTCTCTGAGTCTTCCTTTCTCTTTCTCTCTCTGAGTCGTCCTCTCTCTTTGAGTCGTCCTCTCTCTCTGAGTTGTCCTCTCTCTCTGAGTCTTCCTTTCTCTTTCTCTCTCTGAGTCGTCCTCTCTCTCTGAGTTGTCCTCTCTCTCTGAGTCTTCCTTTCTCTTTCTCTCTCTGAGTCGTCCTCTCTCTCTGAGTCGTCCTCTCTCTCTGAGTTGTCCTCTCTCTCTGAGTCTTCCTTTCTCTTTCTCTCTCTGAGTCGTCCTCTCTCTCTGAGTTGTCCTCTCTCTCTGAGTCTTCCTTTCTCTTTCTCTCTCTGAGTCGTCCTCTCTCTTTGAGTCGTCCTCTCTCTCTGAGTTGTCCTCTCTCTCTGAGTCTTCCTTTCTCTTTCTCTCTCTGAGACGTCCTCTCTCTCTGAGTCGTCCTCTCTCTCTGAGTCGTCCTCTCTCTCTGAGACGTCCTCTCTCTCTGAGTCGTCCTCTTTCTCTCTAGAGTCGCCCTCTCTCTCTCTCTGAGTCGTCCTCTCTCTCTCTGTGAGTCGTCCTCTCTCTCTCGAGTCGTCCTCTCTTTCTGAGTCATTCTCGGAGAGCGAGAGAGAGGATGACTTACAGAGAGAGAGAATATGACTCAAAGAGGACGACTCAAAGAGAGAGAGGACGACTTACAGAGAGAAGACGACTCAGAGAGAGAGAGAGGGCAAGTCACAGAGAGAGGACAACTCAGAGGCGCCATGAGGAAGAACCACAGACGAGCGGGAAGGCAGCAGCTGCCACGCGCTTAGGAGCTGGCATCGAATTCCTCCCCACTCCGAGCTCTGCAGTCCTCTACATTTGTTGGTGTTATCGAGCACTTAACGAGTGTTGACATGCGGGTAGGAAACCGGAGCATCCGTTGAAAACCCCCACGCTTGCGAGGGGGAAACGCGCCATCCCTTAGGGGCCGTCCATAAATGACGTCACGCGATTTTGGACGATTTTTGACCCCCCCCCCTCGTCACACGGCGTCACAAAAAGTCAGACCCCCCCTCAAATATTACGTCACAAAGCTCTGCCTCCCCCCCCCAAAACCATATTTCCATTTTTAAAATAAAACATGTTTCAAATCGCTTTAAACTATTGTCATTGTAGTGCGTATTTAATGTGGCGCTGCACTCTGATGTTGTAGGAGAAAACACGTATTCAAAAGGCGTTGGAAAGCTTAAATTTAGCATAAGATTCACTTAAAATATTCAACGTCTAACTAAAACTGCAGATGTTCAGAATATTATATTGAAGTTATCTTATAATTATAAAATATTAAAAGTAATTATAACTGTAAAAAAATACTTGAAACGTTGTAGTAGAACGAAGCAAAATGGAGAGTACAATTATAACAATCACATATTCATTCAACAGAATGAAAAGCCCTGGTAGAATCATTAGAATCAAAATGTTTAATAACAATCATTAAAAAAGGTTTAAAAATGTATGTTTCTCCATTCTCCCGTGAAGAAGCAAAATGCTCCTTCATGGAATAAATAAAAGGTGACCTTAGTAAATTTAAATAATAAAATAGTTTATAATGAAAATTAATAAAAATTAGTGTTGTCATAACAATTCTATATTTATTTAAAGTTGCGCATTTTGATGTGACGTCACATTTCTCAATGTCTGACACCCCCCCCCCCCCCAGGTGCATGACGTCATTTATGGACGGCCCCTTACAGAAAGGAGAGATGATATGTGTCCGCATTTTACTGGTAGGAACGTCCTGGTTACACCAGCCCACAATGAATTATTGTGTCGGTCCGTCCGTCGTGCATCCAAAAATGCGAAGGGTGGGGCTGGGTGGAGAGGGGAAGGTGGGGAGAAGTTGGGTGGGGGGGGGGTGGAGGGGGCCTGGGTGGGGAGGGGAGGGTGTGGAGGGGCTGGGTGGCGAGGGTGGGGCTGGGTGGGGGGTGGTAGGGGTGGGACTGGGTGGGGAGGGGCTGGTCACCCCGTGGTGCTCTTAAACGTTTAACCTACTCACGCCGGCTTGTGCCCGCCCTCACAGTCGGCCATATTTGCGGAATACACCACGCCGCCGTTGACCCTGGCCATTGACCGAGCAACCCAACGTTCCTACCAGCTCCTTCCGCAGGAATGTGTTACCGGAGCACCTACTCCCGGTGAGCCAGGGCTATGGCTCCCCCTGGGTTCTGGATTCCAGGCCACGTGCTCAGCCACCGCCTCCTACTGCAAACGATCGCCCGTCGGCCTTCAGCGTGAACTCGAATTTCATTTCAGTGACGAGATAATAACGATAAAGCTTCCCTCTGAACGCACGCCGCGCGTAGAACGGCGACAAACGACTCACCGATACTCATCAACGCTCAGCAATTAAGCACGAATGTGTATCCGACTGCTAAAGTCGGCCGTGGCAATTGATTCTCCCTAACTTCACCGGCGAGCGAGCGGAAACAATGACGCTTGGCGCGCCGTTAAACGCTGGCACCCGTGACAATTCAATTTAGATCTGGTGGTTGGGTGGTGGATGGTTCCACCACAGCAGCAACAACAACAACAAGAAGGAAAGGTAATTGACTCCTGGCCATTCCGTGGCCCGACTCAATAATTAATGATGAATCATGAATGTTTACATTAGGCGCAAATTTGCCAAATGCTTGTGCATCACATTTTGACCCGCAGTAAAATACTGCTCCTGACTTGGTCTCTGGAGCTCTCAACTGGTTAAAGTGGATACACTTAAACGTAGAGAACTTAGAAAATCTTAAACTTAACTAACCGCTCGATAAAGGCCTTCTCACGCCGTGTCGGTCGTGGGAGTTGTTCGACCCGCGGCTAACCGATCTTAACCGTGGCAGGGAGTCACACCAGAGTGCGCTAACCGATGCACCGCCGCTCCGCACGCACGCACCATGCGTGGCTCTCGCGGCCGTATCGCCGTTCGTCACCGATCCCCCAGCGCTGCCGCGGACTTCAATCGGCCTTCCCGCTGGCGCCACTTCCCCCATCGCCCCATCAAATCATCCTGGGAGGGAAAAGCCACCACGGCTTCGGCTCGCGTTATCTCGTTAGCGCCCTTCTTTTTTTTCCGAGGCTCGCGTTGCCGCTCGCTCTCTCTCTCTCTCCGTTTCGACCGTGCGTTGTTCCCGGCGAAGGGCAGAGGCCACGCGCGCCTGCTAAGGATCCACCGCTGGCAATCATCTCCACGCCCGCTCGATTCTTTTATTATTATTATTGGCTCTGCCTTTCCCACCCAATGCTATTCCAGTCGCAGTAACAATTTGCGCACTTGCTAATTGGCGCCGTCGTTCCCATAGCGGCGGTTAGGCGATCATCGCGGCGGAAGGCGGCCGCCGGCTTTCGCCGACTCAGCCTGCGGCGGCTTCACAGCGGAGGGCGCTTTCACCGCGCGAGATCCCAACTGAGCGGTCGCTTGCCGTGTCATTCATTTTGGTAAATTCGGACCACGACGTCGGCACACGCTCCCCCTTCCTCCTCGTTTTTCGAGCGACTTTCAGCGGAGCCTTCGTATCGTTACGATTGACGCCGCCACTGCAGTGTTAACCGGGGCGGCCCGGCGGACTCGAACCACAAACCGCTGGGCTCGCGTCGCCGTCCTGCGGCGCCGTCGGCAATTGACCGCCGCGGGTGGGAGGGGCTGGGTGGGTGGGGGCCACGGGCCCCCCCCCCCCTCGCGGTGTCGGCAGGCACCGACCTCGTGGCTCATCCTCACAGCTCGGCCGCTTTAAATGGCACCACGGTGGCTAGGAGATGTGAACTACCTCGCCTGGTATGCGTGCGGTCGTGGGTTCGATCCCGACCCTGACGCATGCTGTAAATTTGTCTCTCTCCCCGTGGTCGCGTGGATTTTTCTCCTGGTCCTCCGGATTTTCCCCCACCACATTTAGAAACGTTCCTTTAGAGTATTTGCCTGCTATAAATTTCCACGTGATGATAAGCCACTTTGTTGAGATATCATTTGTGGCCAGATCGCTTCTGAAAACGAGCTGCAGAGCTCAGAGTGGGGGACCTTACCTCATACAATGAAAAAATATAGAATTGACAGAAATAAAACCCCGCGGACAGGCGGGCGGAGAGACGCACTTGGGGCACGCGAAACGATCTCAGAGAGCCGGGCTAATTGGGTTGTTGAAGTTACCGACGGATCTGGCAATCCCCCCACCCCCTCTGGAAACTCGATAAATCGGATAACGGCGAAAATAGTTGGGGGAAGCAAGTCCCGCCTCGGTTCTACGTTTCGTGCGCCGCTGGACGGGAGGTATTGGGCGGGGCTTGGTGATGCCGTCGGCTTTGTCGTTGAGCCGCGTGACGCTGGGCATGGCTTGCGGGGGGGGGGGGGGTCCTGCCTTCGGTAGACGTGGTGTCGGGGTGGCTGACGTTGTTAAAAAGCCCGAATAATCGAGGCGCTGTCTGTCACAGGAGTTGGAGGCATCCCGAAGCTCTCGGCCCAGCAGTCGAGGAGGCTTCGATTAAAAGTGAGTTGGTGATCTTCCCCATTGGCAGCTCTGAGCAAAGGGGGCAACCCTCTCTCCCGTGCCGCCCCCTGCACAGCGACCGGGCCCCGCGTGGAGCCGCCCCGCCGAGCGAACCGCGTCAACCAAAAAGGCGCAACGCGGTTGCCCTCCCGGCGCAACCGGGAACCAACCGGGTGCCGGTGGGTGGCACGGGACGGGTGTCGTCGCGTGCGCACGCGCTCAAGAGCGCACGCGAATGCCCGCGACGTGATCTCCGCCGCCGAGGTGGCAATCGCGAGAGACGGGGCCGAGGGCACGGAGGGAAACTTTTACCCGCGCGATAAATTCGATTTCTGTTTTTGATACGAAAAAAAACCAGAACAACAAGAAGAAACTTTTCACGCCGGATCATCCGAAACCCATTTAGATAAATCGGCCGTGAAGCTCCGTGTCGGCACGTGGGCACCGTTCTAAAAAAGCCCCAAAAAAAGCCCCATGTTTGTTGTGTCATATGTTTTACAGGCGCAGAGATAACAGAAATTCACTTTGTTAAATCACTTATACCAGCGCCTACATTCCCGGAGGGCTCCCTTTATCTCCGTGACGGAGATAAACATGCCAAGGCCAATCTGCGAGCAATGCGCGCTCACCTCTAGCACGGAGTGAGAAGGCCCCCTTCTCCCCCCCCCATCACTCCCATCCCACCGCTAGCTCCCCTTCTTGGGTCGTGGAATGAGGGGGACCTCCGTCTCCTGCAGGGGTCCTGGCTGCTGGAGCAAGGTGGGGTGGGGGTCCAGATCCATGGAATGAAGGGGTCCCGTTTCAGGGGATCAAAGTAACTGGAGCCATGCGTTGAGATTATTTCCATTATTTTGCTGCTATAAATTCCCACGTGATAAGCCACTGTGTTGAACTATCATTTGTGGTAACCAGGTCGCTTCTAAAAAAATACGTTGATACCACAGTGACCTTTACCTGGTAACATAACACGTTATTTTATTCGTAGCTTTTTTGTAAAGTGATTTGTTTACCTTTAACATTACTTCGCACTCCTGTCGTGTTTTTGTATTGTTGTTGTGACGCTCTTTCCCCTTGCCCCTCCACTGGGCATCTGTAAAAAGAAGAGCTTTACAGCTCATCGGATTCCTCCTGCAGTATAAATAAATATTCTGATTCTGAACTGCGGGGATCACGCCACGCGATACTTTGTTCCGGTGTTGTGAGATCCTGGCTCTCGCAGTGCAATGGCAGACGACAAACAAATATAAATCAATCCCACCTTTTGTGTGTTTTTTAAATACAGCCGCTGAGCACAGGGCCAGCAACAGAGAGCTATATATCAAGGCTGTTAACAGAGCAGAGTTAAGCTCAGAGTCTAGAATCGAGCAAGTTTACTGTTCTCAGGGCTTGGGAGAAAGGAACTTTCGACGACGATGATGATGAAGGGGAGGGGATTCCAGTGCGAGTGAAAAAGCAGAAATGCAAAGTATTGTGAGCTGCGGTGCAGTGAATGAGTCAGTGGGTGAGTGAGTCAGTGGGTGAGTGAGTGAGTGAGGAGTGTTGTTGTGACCTGCACAGTGTGGTAGTTGAACTGCACAGTGTGGTAGTTGAACGGATGAGATGACAAATACATAAAGTATGTTGTTGTTCGCGAGACCTCGATAGTGAGGCTGTCGTGGACTGCGAGATGGGGCCTGTATATCTTAGATCCGTGCAGCGTCTGCTGCCATGAATTCATTGGGAAATAAACAATCTGGGTATTTAAAAAAACTAGGCACACACACACGAAGTGGGGGATTTCGCGAAGATGACATCAGCTGGCCGGGCCTCTCGGCTGGCAAGGATCAGCAACGCCGCGGCCGCCACGGTGGAGAATCCGCGCCCCCAGATGAACATGTTATTTTTCACGGTGAATTATTAATGGTGGAGATGCACGACACAGGTTCCGTACATTAGCAGGGTTTAAAAAGGAATTGATTACCACTCACCTTGAATGTGTGCCGCCGTGGACGGACAAATGCATAATTTATCGGCGTCTTGAAGTTAAGCGCGGAGGAGCGAACGATTTAAAAAATCGAGGGCAGGGGGGGGGGCCCGCGTGGAATGGCATCGCCACGGTCGCCAAGGCAGCCAGAGCGCCGAGTCTCGCTTGGAGACTTGTCACTGGAAGGGATAAAATAGCAGTGTACATGAATGTTGTTCGTGAATATTGTTGTTGCCGTTGAGCGCGGTAATTATCGCGAACATAGCTACAGTAAATTGCGGTTTAATATAATATGTCCCTTCTGTATGGGATCGAGTGTTGCCCCGATAACTCCTTCATATTTACAGCACCGCAGAGCTTGGTCAGGGATTTTTGTTGTTTTCGTGCGACAGAAATGTTCGCTGTGCCAAAACGATGCCGCCACGGCGGTGGTGGTAGCACGATAGTTTGGCGCTGTGGTGATGGTGGTGGCACGATGGTTTGGCGCTGTGGTGGTGTGATGGTTTGGCGCTGTGGTGGTGGTGGCACGATGGTTTGGCAAGGTGGTGGTGGCATGAGGGATTGGTGCAGTGGTGGTGGTGGCACGATGGTTTGGCGCTGTGGTGGTGGTGGTGACACGATGGTTTGGCGCTGTGGTGATGGTGGTGGTGACACGATGGTTTGGCGCTGTGGTGGTGGTGGCACGATGGTTTGGCAAGGTGGTGGTGGCATGAGGGATTGGTGCAGTGGTGGTGGTGGCACGATGGTTTGGCGCTGTGGTGGTGGTGGTGACACGATGGTTTGGCGCTGTGGTGATGGTGGTGGTGACACGATGGTTTGGCGTTGTGGTGGTGGTGGCACGATGGTTTGGCGCTGTGGTGGTGGTGGCACGATGGTTTGGTGTTGTGGTGGTGGTGGCACGATGGTTTGGTATTGTGGTGGTGGTGGCACGATGGTTTGGCGCTGTGGTGGTGGTGGCACGATGATTTGGTGCGCTGGACTTGCAAACGCAGAGGTCGCCGGGTGGATTCGATCTCCCGGCGAGTTTCTCAAATCCCTTCGCTACCCCCGCCGTGCCTCCGTCCAGCTGGCAGTGTCGATGGGTAGAAGTCTACGGTGGGCGCGTCGCGTGTGGTGGGGTAAAGTGTGGGTACCTCCACCTCTTCCAAGACGGCCGGTGGGCGTGCGTCGGCCAAATAACCCTCGAATTGGAGGCCCCTTCCACCAGCAGTGGTGCGAGCGGCAACTGCAGGGGCTGCACCTTTACCCATTCTCTCGGTGCTAACGATGCTGAAGTAGTGGCAATTTCAGAAGACGTGCGGAATGGGCTGGAATTCATATAATCACTCCGGTGAGAAGCCCAATGGGAGAGGAGCACGCTCGACGAGAGAGCATTCTCGCTCTGCGCAGCAGCAGCATCATTGGCAGACACTTCTGCTGCTAATGCTGCTGATGCTGCTGATGCTGCTGCTGATAATGATGATGCTGCTGCTGATAATGATGATGCTGCTAATGATGATGCTGATGCTGCTACTGCTGATGCTGCTGCTGATAATGATGATGCTGCTAATGATGATGCTGATGGTGGTGAGGATTATGCTGCTGCTGCTTCTAATGATACTGCTGCTGATGATGCTGATGGTGAGGATTATGCTGCTGCTGTTGATGATGCTGCTACTTCTGATGATACTGCTGCTGATGATGCTGCTGTTAATGATGATGGTGAGGATTATGCTGCTGTTGATGATGCTGCTGACGATGCTGCTTTTGATGAACATGCTGCTGAAGCTGCTACTGCTGATGTTGATGATGCTGCTGCTGCTGATGACGATGATGCTGCTGCTGATGCTGCTGCTGCAAGGGCCCTCGCCACGGCCCCAGGCTTGGGCCAAGCTTCCCGTGTCGCCGAGCCGAGCGACAGTTTCCAGCCCTGCCTCTCCGGCGGGCCGCGTGACCTCCCACGCACGCGGCCCGCCGTGCGGCACGCGCGCCGCCGACCCCGCGACCTTCGGGCCCTTCCCAGTCAACGTGGCACCGTTGGGCCAACGTTCGGCTCGCGCCGGCAAATCCCGACGATGATCCCAATGGCCCCTAAACCTACAAACCAACCTTGGCCCAAAGTTGGCCCGACGGTCACAAACCGCATGCCAACGTCGGTTCCAACGGTGGCATGTGGTTGGTACCGTTGGGCCAACGCTGGCACGCTTACTGGGTTATCGTGTCCCAAGTCTAATGGGGGTGGGGGGGGGGATGAGCCGACCAGGCCATCAAGACAGCCAAACAACTTGTGGGGGGGGGGGGGGGGAGATCTCAACGGCCGAGAGACGGGGACCAGAGCGCGCACGATCCCGCAGAAACGACAGCGGCGATCAGGGAGTGAGGGATTGGCAATTAATTAATTAACGAGCACCGCATCCTTCTCCCCCCCCTGCTTCCAGGATCAAGCGGCGGAGAGGGGGGCCGAGCGGGGCCCGCCCCCCCCACTCCCCCATCGGCGGAAACGATTCAGAACGATTCGCTTTCAAGCGGGGCGAGCGAGGGGTTAGGGTGGGTGTTGGGTTGCCACGGCAACCGTCATCAGACGAACCATGGATCCGCGGCGCCTCAAGAGGAACGCCGGGACTGCAAATTGGATTTCTAACGGCGGAGTCTCTCCTCGCACGCGTTCCGCGATGAATTTTCGACTTCTTCTCTCCGTGGAAGAGTCGTGGATCTCCCTCCCTCCCTCCTTTTTTACGATCAGAGGAAACAAGAAGATGCTCGGTGTAGTCGGCACTTTGCTTCGTTCATCATTTCGCTTCCTACCTCCCACCCTCCTTCCTTCCCCGCGGAGAAATTCTGCGAAGGTCAATTGGCGAAAACAAAATAGGCATCATTATCCCGTTCCGTCAAGGCAGGCGTTCTGGACCAAAAAATATATAAATGTGTATGCGTGTGTGTATAAAACCGCGCGCGCGCGTGTGTGTGTGTCTGCAGAAATAGACCCCATCTCACACTCGCTCTCGTGCACTCACTCGCATTGCTGTAATTTTCCCGGACGCGCGCATGCGCACGCACGCACACACACGCACATTGTCACTCACACACGCACGCATTCAACCACAACTACATTGACACGTATTGTCACACACACACGCGTGCACGCACGCGCACACACGCATTGTCGCTCATTCACACACAGTCAACCACACACACACAGTCAACCACACAAACACACAACAACAACAACCGCCATTCGCCACTAAGTGGCGGTGACGTCACCACGACGCTTGTGCCAGGCCATGTGCACCTTGAGGCTACGTGAAGTGCCGAACGCCCGCTGGCAGGAGGTCACGGGGCAGACCCAGGTGCCACGGGTCGACTGACTGAGTCAACCACACACACAGTCAACCACACACACACACAGTCAACCACACACATACACACACAGTCAACCACACACGCACGCATTGACACACACAGTCAAACACATACATACACACACATTGACACTCACTCACACACAGTCAACCACACACACACGCATTGACACTCACTCACACACAGTCAACCACACACACACACACACGAATTCTCACTCAAGGACAAAGTTGCCCCGTGTAGTCTAAAACAGACTGTTGACGCAAGTGCCGTTAGCGAGCAGCACATGTGTGGCCAGCACCATGCCCGGCCGCCTTTGTCTTCCAAGTAGCGATTTATACACACCGTACCAGGAACTCAACTGAGGCTGAGTCGACCTAGGGGAGGCCCAAGATCGGTTCAGATATTGGTCACCGATGTTGGCCGTGAGTGGGAATTAGAACTCGGGTCGCCGGGTTCGTAGCAGCAAACCCACTGAGTCACTCAGACACACACGCGCGCATTCTCACTCACAAACAAACGCATTGAACCACGCAGACGCACACACGCACACACATTGACCGTGTCCGTCCAGTGTTCGCCGAGCTGCATTGGCTTCCGGATGCTGAATACATTATAAGGTCTCACTAATTACACACAAAGTGCTTGCTACAATGAACCACAGTACCTTGCCGATCACTTCAAGGAGAATAAATGATCACGTGAACTTCCATCATCGTGGCGGCGGCGATTTGGCTGACCGTCGAACAAAGGCGGTCACCGCATCGCGCACTTTCAGATGGGCTTCTGCGGCCGTCTGGAACGCTCTTCCTGCCGATATTAGGAAGCCACTAAATCATCGAGATTGAAAACGAATTTCTTCGTGTTTAGTTTGCTGTCCTTCCCCCCCGCACCTCTGATTAGCACGTTTGGCTACGTACGGTGCGAAAGAAGTTCAACATACATGCATACGAACCACACACACACACACTCAACCACGCACACACACTCAGCCACGCACACACACTCAACCACACCCACACTCAACCACACTTACTCAACCACACACACACTCAACCACACTTACTCAACCACACACACACACTCAACCACACACACACTCACACACATTCAGCCACGCACACACACACTCAACCACACACACACACTTACACACATTCAGCCACGCACACACACACACGCACACACATTCAGCCACGCACACACACACACTCAACCACACACACTCACACACATTCAGCCACGCACAGACACACACACTCAACCACACACACACTCACGCACATTTAGCCACGCACACACACACACACACTCAACCACTCACACACATTCAGCCACGCACACACACACACTCAACCACACACACTCACACACATTCAGCCACGCACGCACACACGCACTCAACCACTCACACACACTCAACCGCTCACACACGCACACACATTCAGCCACGCACACACACACACTCAACCACACACACACACTTACACACATTCAGCCACGCACGCACACACACACTCAACCACACACACACTTACATACATTCAGCCACGCACACACACACTCACACACATTCAGCCACGCACGCACACACACACGCAACCACACACACACACTTACACACATTCAGCCACGCACGCACACTCTCACACGCAACCACACACACACACTCACACACATTCAGCCACGCACACACACACACACTCAACCACACACATAACACACACTCACACACATTCAGCCACGCACGCACACACACACTGAACCACTCACACACACTCAACCACTCACACACGCACACACATTCAGCCACGCACACATACACACACTCAACCACACACACACACTTACACACATTCAGCCACGCACACACACACACATACATTCAGCCACGCACACACACACACACACATTCAGCCACACACACACTCACACACTCAACCACACACACACACTCACACACATTCAGCCACGCACACACACACACTCAACCACTCACACACGCACACACATTCAGCCACACACACGAGTGAACGGCGCTGCCGCAGGGCGCAGCGACGCCGCCAACGGAGGTTGCGCGCACATTTACATACGCGGATGACCCCTTGCCCTGGCAACGCAATCGGCCACCTTCGATGACATCGAGCCCACCCTGAACGGGCACCTGAACACCACGGAGAGGACATCTGCGGACGCGGAGGCACAAACCAAAGCCCCTCCACAAAAAAAACAACAACAGTCGCTGCGGTCGTCTCGGCAACAGGAATGCCGAACGCGCCCCGAGGAGGGTGACCTTCGGCAAAAACATCGCCTCGGCGTGACCCCCACGGTGACCTCCCCAGGTGTGAGGCTGGACCGCGCGCCGACCTTGCACGACCCCCTGAAGACGGTAGCCGCTCAGGTGATGACGGAGTCAACTTGGTGCCGGAAACCGACCAAGCGTAAGTCGGGGAGCGTCGGAATCAGTCGTAGGGACACCGACGATGCCACCCCCTCTCCTCTTGTGCACTCCGTAGGCGAGGACTGCGTAGCACCGGAATGAACCAGAAGTAGCCACACCGTTTGCTAGTGTTCAGCTGATCGCTGCGATGCGGTGGTGCGTCAACGGAACCCTCGAGTCGACCCCAACGCCCTGGCTTTCCGTGTCATCTTACCGCTGGCTCCCCGTGTCATCGGACATCGTTCTCCCCCTGGACAATCACCGCACCGCCACAGCCATCCGGGAAGTCCAGCGAATCGTGGGGAACGTACGGAGAGATTCATAGACACACCACAGAGACTCACAGCGACTCATAGAGGCAGAGAAACCCTACGTCTCCCCATCCACCAGGTTCTCAAAACACGCCATTCCCTCGCTGTTCACGAACTTTGCTAACCGCGAATCGCATCTGGAACTCTACATGACTGTAGAGAGAGAGAAAGTGATGAGATTGGTCCACACCAGAGACAGATTTCTTTTGAGCTCAAAAGAAAGGTGTCTCAGGACAATGTATTTATTATCAGGGTATGTTTTTGTTTGCATTCTGACCACAAGTATTGTGGTTAATGCAGACATGATTCCTTGTAAAAGGTTTCAGTTTGGTGTTTTAACATCTTAACACCTGTTTTGTTGCCATAAAAAAGGGGGAAACCCTATTATCAGTTATTCCTTGTGTTATTGTAATTGTTATCTATTTAATGGCTTCATTGTGTATGTATTTAAGGTTTCCGTCGGCCAATATAATTGTCCGCGAAATTTGCTATTCACGAACATCTCCGGAACACATCCCTCGCGAATAACGAGGGAATTCGGTATGTGTATGTTGAACTTCTTTCGCACCATACCTAGCCACCCTCACCACCACCACTGCCACCAACCGCTTGTTGTCACGATGCAGCGCGCCGCTTTCGAACCCCACTCGCTTCAACCTTCAACGGTGCGGCTCCAACCCCGGTGATGACGATTGGAGAAAAGCGGAATGGAGTTCACAAACGAACACCACCACCTCCTCGCCCTCCTCCTCGTTGAAGGACCCAACGATACAGAGGAGATCCCCACGGCTTCGATCTTCCCGTGAAGCTTCTGGCCCACGGGACCTGAACCGCGTCCGCACACAAACCGTGGCAGCAGCAGTAGCAGATGATGCGGACACGTGATGATGGTGTACACACGGAAAATGTAAAATGATCCAGAAGTGTGCGGAAACTGCGGTCAGCACCCAGAACCGGACTGTGGAAAGAAATTCAACATGCGTACGACTCATGGCCCGAGTCACAAATACGAAGGAGAGAGGCATAATCACAGCGATGATGCACCACTCTGTTCCTCCTGACGCAATTACCTGGCTCAGCCACCACAACGTAAAATTATAGCTGTTGCCCTACTTCTACATCAGCCATAACAAGAAGAAAGCATACACAGGCGTTCAAGCACACACTCACACACACGCTCAACCACACACTCACACACACTATCAACCACACACACAGACACGTTCAACCACACACTCACACACACGATCAACCACACACACACACACGTTCAACCACACACTCACACACACGTTCAACCAACCACTCACGCACACAATCAACCACACACTCACACACACGCTCAACCACACACTCACACACACCATCAACCACACACTCACACACACGCCCAACCACACACTCACACACACTATCAACCACACACACACACACGTTCAACCACACACTCACACACACAATCAACCACACACACACACACGTTCAACCACACACTCACACACACAATCAACCACACACACACACACACGTTCAACCACACACTCACACACACGTTCAACCACACACTCACACACACGTTCAACCACACACTCACACACACGTTCAACCACACACTCACACACACCATCAACCACACATTCACACACACCATCAACCACACACTCACACCCACGTTCAACCACACACTCACACACACCATCAACCATACACTCACACACACGTTCAACCACACACTCACACACACGTTCAACCACACACTCACACACACGTTCAACCACACACTCACACACACCATCAACCACACATTCACACACACCATCAACCACACACTCACACCCACGTTCAACCACACACTCACACCCACGTTCAACCACACACTCACACACACCATCAACCACACACTCACACTCACGTTCAACCACACACTCACACACACTATCAACCACACACACAGACACGTTCAACCACACACTCACACACACGATCAACCACACACACACACGTTCAACCACACACTCACACACACGTTCAACCACACACTCACACACACAATCAACCACACACTCACACACACGCTCAACCACACACTCACACACACCATCAACCACACACTCACACACACGCCCAACCACACACTCACACACACTATCAACCACACACACACACACGTTCAACCACACACTCACACACACAATCAACCACACACACACACACGTTCAACCACACACTCACACACACAATCAACCACACACACACACACGTTCAACCACACACTCACACACACGTTCAACCACACACTCACACACACGTTCAACCACACACTCACACACACGTTCAACCACACACTCACACACACCATCAACCACACATTCACACACACCATCAACCACACACTCACACCCACGTTCAACCACACACTCACACACACCATCAACCACACACTCACACACACGTTCAACCACACACTCACACACACGTTCAACCACACACTCACACACACGTTCAACCACACACTCACACACACCATCAACCACACATTCACACACACCATCAACCACACACTCACACCCACGTTCAACCACACACTCACACCCACGTTCAACCACACACTCACACACACCATCAACCACACACTCACACACACGTTCAACCACACACACACACACACATTCAACCACACACTCACACACACGTTCAACCACACACTCACACACACCATCAACCACACATTCACACACACCATCAACCACACACTCACACCCACGTTCAACCACACACTCACACCCACGTTCAACCGCACACTCACACACACCATCAACCACACACTCACACACACGTTCAACCACACACTCACACACACCATCAACCACACACTCACACACACGATCAACCACACACTCACACACACGTTCAACCACACACTCACACACACAATCAACCACACACTCACACACACGCTCAACCACACACTCACACACACTATCAACCACACACTCACACACACGTTCAACCACACACTCACACACACGTTCAACCACACACTCACACACACGTTCAACCACACACTCACACACACGTTCAACCACACACTCACACACACGTTCAACCTCACACTCACACACACCATCAACCACACACTCACACACACCATCAACCACACACTCACACACACCATCAACCACACACTCACACACACCATCAACCACACACTCACACACACCATCAACCACACACACACACGTTCAACCACACACTCACACACACGTTCAACCACACACTCACACACACCATCAACCACACACTCACACACACCATCAACCACACACTCACACCCACGTTCAACCACACACTCACACACACCATCAACCACACACTCACACCCACGTTCAACCACACACTCACACACACCATCAACCACACACTCACACACACGTTCAACCACACACTCACACACACCATCAACCACACACTCACACACACGTTCAACCACACACTCACACACACCATCAACCACACACTCACACCCACGTTCAACCACACACTCACACACACCATCAACCACACACTCACACACACGTTCAACCACACACTCACACACACGTTCAACCACACACTCACACACACCATCAACCACACATTCACACACACGTTCAACCACACACTCACACACACCATCAACCACACACTCACACACACGTTCAACCACACACTCACACACACCATCAACCACACACTCACACACACGCTCAACCACACACTCACACATACCATCAACCACACACTCACACACACGCTCAACCACACACTCACACACACTATCAACCACACACACCCACGTTCAACCACACACACACACACACACGATCAACCACACACTCACACCCACGTTCAACCACACACACACACGCGTTCAACCACACACACACACACCATCAACCACACACTCACACATAACGTTCAACCACACACACACACACACCATCAACCACACACTCACGTTCAACCACACACTCACACACACGTTCAACCACACACTCACACACACCATCAACCACACACTCACACACACCATCAACCACACACTCACACACACCATCAACCACACACTCACACACACGCTCAACCACACACACACACACACGTTCAACCACACACTCACACACGCGTTCAACCACACACTCACACATAACGTTCAACCACACACACACACACACCATCAACCACACACTCACACACACCATCAACCACACACTCACACACACGCTCAACCACACACACACACACGTTCAACCACACACTCACACACGCGTTCAACCACACACTCACACATAACGTTCAACCACACACACACACACACCATCAACCACACACTCACACACACCATCAACCACACACTCACACACACGCTCAACCACACACTCACACACACGTTCAACCCCACACTCACACACACCATCAACCACACACTCAAACACACCATCAACCACACACTCACACACACGCTCAACCACACACACGCTCAACCACATACTCACACACGATCAACCACACACTCACACACACGTTCAATCACACACTCACACACGCGTTCAACGGCACATTCACACACACGTTCAACCACACACTCACACACGATCAACCACACACTCACACACACCATCAACCACACACTCACACAAGCATGCATAAAAAAAGATCTCCCGAATAGCCTTAACAGACTGTTGGGGCAAGTGCTGTTAGCGAGCACCTATGAAGGCCAGTACGACACACGAGGGGGTGGGTGGCCAGCACCACGCCCGGCCGCCTTTGTCTCCCTAATGGGGATGTTTTTACTCACAACACCAGGAACTCATTTGAGGCTGAGTCGACTTAGGGGAGGCCTAGAACTGGTTCAGATAATCGTCACTGGTGTCGGCCGTGAGCAGGAACCAGGTTCGGAGCGCAGCGCGCCAACCGCGACACCACCGCTCCCCACACACACACATACATATACACGCATGCACATGCGTTCTCACACACATTGACGCACGCGTGAATTCCCACTCACAAAGACAAAGCCATAGATCCTCAATACTGTATGGTCTTCATAACAGGCTGTTGTTGGGGCAAGTGCTGTTAGCGCCTATCAAGGTCGGCACGGCACACGAGGGGGTGGGTGGGCAACGCCACGCCCGGCCACCTTTGTCTCGCCAGTGCTGACGTGTACACGCCGCAGCGGGTGCTCATGTAAGGCTGAGTCGACGTCGCGGTGGCCCAGAACCGATGCAGATATTCACCACCCACATTCTCCGCCGAGCGGGAATCGAACTCGGGTCGCCGAATTTCGCGGCGCGGCGCGCTAACCCCACTGCAGCGCCACTCATCACACGCGCGCACAATTCACAGACAGACACGCGCACACACACGCGCCCGTTGTCACAGACAGACACGCGCACACGCGCGCACGCACAAAGATTCCATATTTGGGCGGAATCTAGAAGGGGCAGATTGAACGGCGGCAATAGACCGTTGCCATTAAGCTTGAAATGAACCATCCGTGCACAATGGCACTTGGTTGCCGGGAGATGAGTTGGTGGCGCGGTGTGTGCGGCCTCCCCAGGAGCCGCGGTGGAACTGATTGACGCATTTGGTGCCAAAACATGCGCCCGGCAGCAGCGGCAGCAGCGGCAGCAGCGGCAGCGGCAGCAGCAGCGGCAGCGGCAGCCGTCTAAAATAACAACAACAACCACCGCCGCCTCGCGCAAGAGAATCGCGGCCTCACATCCCTCAGACCCACAAGAGACCCCCCCCCCTACTCTGGAGCACGATTTAAAATCTGGATAGAAAAATGAACGAGCGATGGCATCAGCATCACCACCACCATCATCATCATCAACATCATCGGTACAAAAAATATATAATGCGCACGATTGCGTTCAAAGAAGGAGATGTCGCATCGTCCTCATCGGCAACGGTCAATCCACTGGTGGATAAAGCCCACCACCACCACCCCCACGCTCCCGCCCGCCACCAAACCACCATCGTTATATCTGTCACGGTTCCATCGATGCAACGAACCACTCGAAGCCGACTTACACCTACGGCCTTGCGTCATGTGGCGGCGGCGACGGCGTCGTGCGCTCGTTTCATTTGACTCTGGGAGTTGTTCCCAGCTACCGGTCAGCTTTCTCATTTGTCCCTCGCGTTGGAAACTCGTTGCTGCGACGCAACACGAACAACAACAACAACCACAGCAACAACAACAGCCACAGCAACAACAACAACCACAGCAACAACAACAACCACAGCAAAACCTGCCGAACCAGCGCGGGAGGACGCGCAGGGCGATCGCAGCCGTACTGCGCTGTGCTCCCGCGCCCGGCTGAATTTTAGTTTTTTTTGTGTTTTGTTGTTGCCACCGACAGCGCGCGCCGCAACCACCACGCTCCTTCATCTCCACATCGCTTGACCCCCCCCCCCGGCCCGTTTACTCGAATCTGCTAAAGCGCCTCCACAAGCTTCATTTCATCTCCTCTACACAACACCACACACAACACACACACAGCACACATTCACGGCACATTTAGCCCAACGTGATGACGCCCTCTTAACCTCCCGACAATGTCCACGCTTCTCCGGTTTTTTGTTTTTTTGCGCGTTGTTTTTCAGCCGAGCAGCACAGGCGGGCGACGTTCCGATGAATAACCACGTGACAGTGTTTACGTCTCATGGTGCCCCCCCAGCCCCCCCGCCCCCTGCGAGGAGCAGGGGGAGGGAGTGGAGGTGGTGGTGGCCGCGGCAGCCACAAGGAGCCCAACAGCTCGAGACGTTAGAAGGCAGGCGCCGCCGAGGCCCTGGGCTGGGACCCAAGTTTCAGCCGCCCGTCGTTCAACCGCGTCTCTGATTGGGCTGAGAGTTTGACGGTCTCAGCGCAGTCAACAACAACAAACCCCTCCCCACCCCACCCCTGCCCCGCCCCGCCACCCATCACGTAAAACAAATAAAAACCCTGTTCTGCGCTCAATTTTGGGTACATTTCAGCTCTGGCAATAACAGAGATCGCTTTGACCGCCGTGCGATTGACCGTCGCTCTCGGCTGGCAGAGCGGCCCGGTGAGAGCGCCGACCTCTGCCGCGCGGAGCGGACGACACTCGCGCGTGGCTCTGTGGCATCGTCTGCCCGCGAGGGTCACTTGGCCCGCGCTGCCCGCGCTGCCCGCGTGCCTCTCCGCGCGAGGTCCGCACGGACGGCGCCTTCGCGTCTCGCGAAGCAAAGCGACGCACGAGGCAGCCGAGTCGAGCCAACTCCTCCGGCGGTGAAATTGACGAGGCGACGAGTTGCGTCCGAGATTGGCACGCGGGTCCCCGCCCCACGATGTCACGAATTTCGGCCTAGCCGGCCTCTAAATTTAACTCCCATGAGGTACGGTGGGGAGGGGGGGGGCAATGGGGGAGTGGGGTGCGGGGCGGCGTGGGGTGCGGGCGGGGGGGGGCACCACGGTCAATTGGTCCGCGAGCGTGAAGGTCGCCGTCACCCGGGGTGACCTTGGGAAAAGGGAAGAAAAAAAAACCAATAATGTCTTTTCTGGCAGCTTCTCCGCTATTATTTTCACAAATACGTGCGCAAAAATAGATAAATAAATCCAGAGCACTCGGCGAATATTGACGTTGCATCAGAGCCCCCTCAAGATCCCACCAATTACACGACAAGGGGTGTGGAAATTCAAAGGCCTTAATACGCCGCTGTTTTGACGTAAAAAAGCGGATTAGTGTCACTGGAATTCGCGGAGATACAACGCTGGCAAGAGAAAGAGACGCGTCGCACGGCGAGGGCTCGGCGAAGAACGGCGAACGAGAGTTGCGAACAGCGGCGAAAGATTCACCCGCGCGGTCCATCAGATTAGCGGAGCGAAGCGGGCAACGTGCCGGCTCTGCGAGGCGAAGGTCACGGGGTCAGCGGTCACCTTCAACGCGAACCGCCGCGCCCACCGGCACCTGCAGCAGCCGCTGATTGTCACTCGCGCCCCCTCTAGAGGGGGGGGGCGGGGGTGGAGGGGTCAAAGGTCGGTGACCCCCTCGAATGAATACTTAGGCGACGGCGACGCTAATTCGACACGTGCCAATAAGTGTTTTTATTTTCCTCCTCGAAAGTAACGACAGTCGGCAATGCGGTGGGACGATTTCACGTGGCCTCTGCGTCGCACGCATTGCACAGCGCTGCTGTGGGTGAGGGAGGCCCTACCTAAACACAGCCAGAAAATTTGAAAAAAGTGGAGTTTTTTTCCCTCTAATTTTCTTGCTGTGGTTTTCACACCTGATGATGATTGCTTGTGTTGCAGTCGAAACGTCGTGAGCATTTTATTGTTTTATATTTTTATTGTTTCCCTTCTACGTGACTTTACCGAAAGAACCAAGAATATTAACTATTTTTGTTTTACCAGGTAAGGCCCACTGAGCTATGTAACTCTTTTTCAGAAACGACCTGGCCACAAATGATAGCTCAACGAAGTGGCTTATTATCATGGGGAAATAATGTATCGTTGCCAAACACTCTCAACGCACGTTGATTATACCACTGTGTAACAATCTTTTTTTTTTCCTGGGAAGTGTTATTTCCTAATTGCTTATGCGAATTTGTCTCTTTTCGCTCACATAAAGTCAGAAAAAAAGAACATATGAATCAAAATGAACATGTATTTATACTAAAGTAATACAAAAATGACTACAAAAGATTTAGACACCAAGGCGCACTACCACAGGCGGGACTGGCCACAGCGGACCGAGTTCTCTGTAGGGAGGAACAACGTCAAGTGGGAGCCACTGGTGGACCCTCGGAAGGTGCTGATGCCACCACTGTACATCAAATTGGGCCTTATGAAAAATTTGTCCGAGCTGTAGATAAGGAGTCGGCAGCCTTCAAGTACCTTCAAGACTTCTTCCCTAAGCTGTCTGAGGCAAAAGTCAAAGCCGGTGTCTTCGTCGGACCACAGATAAAGAAGATCCTGGAGTGCAATGAATTCCCCAAGAAGCTCACTAGTAAGGAGAAAGCGGCTTGAAACAGCTTTGTTGCAAGTGGTTCGTGGCTTCCTGGGCAATCACAAGGTCGAAAACTACGAGGAGCTGGTTGAGACTGGTGAAGAACTACGGCACAATGGGCTGTAGGATGTCCCTCAAAGTCGATATCCTTGATGATCATCTTGATAAATTCAAGGAGAACATGGGATTGTACTCGGAGGAGCAAGGCGAGCGCTTCCACCAAGATATACTGGACTTTGAACGCCGCTACCAAGGACAGTATAACGAGAACATGATGGGAGACGAGATTGCCTCGTGCACGGAGTGAGACGGAACGTGGCATCGCGTGATCGTCAGAGATGCCTTCATCCAGCAGTGGATAGACGATGGCTGTTGTTACTATGCTGCAGCGGTAGTCGTAGCGAATGGCCAAAGAGAATGATAACGGTGACACGAAGCTGTGTGAGCACCAGGATACGCATTTACGAATACCCAATGGAGCACGGTCTCTCACAGAAAAACAAAGATCCCCCGTATAGCCTTAAGAGACTGATGGGGCAAGTGCTGTTGGCGAGGACCTATCAGAGCCGGAACGGCACACGAGGGGGGTGGGTGGCCAGCACGACGCCCGGCCGCCTTTGTCTCCCTCGTGGCGATGTTTACACATCGCACCAGGTACTCATTCGAGGCTGAGTCGATCTACGGGAGACCCAGGACCGTGAGCGGGAATCGACCTCGGGTCGCCGGGTTCGTAGCGCAGCGCAGCGCTACCCGCAACACCACCGCTCCACTGTCACGCACAACACGCGCACAGCGAAGGCACCTCCACGTATTCACCCACGCATGGAAAAAAACAACATTTCCTCATTGCTAAATCATAAACAGCAGTGCTGCTGCGCGCACGCACTGTAAAAGCATTCATAAGTGCTGCTTCCCTAATGTGACAGCCCGGACATCACACGCTACCCCGAGCAGGATTTCGTTTTTCTTTCTGCAAATGACTCCACATTTTAGATTCCGGCTGGTGGCAGGGGGAGGCGGGGAGGGGGCAGCGCTCAGGTGCCACTGCCCTCATCCAGCAGTGGATTGGGCAAGGAGAGGGCTGTGTGCTTGCTACCTGCCAGTGGAGGCCCCGACAGGGATTCCCCTCCCCCCTCTCTTTTGAGCCACATCTCATTTTGGGTCACCAACCAAAGACAAAGAGCCTCACCTGCCCCGGATAGCCTTCACCGGATTGTCGAGGCAAGTATTGTTAGCAAGCACCTATTAAGGCCGGCGCGGCACATGACTGGGTGTGGGACAAGCAATGTTGATGTTTACACACCGCACCGGGTACTCATTTGAGGCTGAGTCCACCTAGGGGAAGGCCAGGACCGGTTCAAATATTCGTCAACTGATATGGGCTGTAAGCGGGAATCGAACTCGGTTCGCCGGGTTCCCCACATTTCACACATTCGTCCCCATGCCATCAACATGCCACCACCGCCACCACCACTGCGGCCCTTGTGCCAGGCTAGGTGCACTTTGATGCCAGGTGAAGTGTAGAAGGCTCGCTGCTGGCAGGCGATCACGGCACAGACCCTGGCGCCATGGGTTGTGTCACCATCACCAAGACAAATATCGTCCTTGTAGCCCGAACAGACTTTTGGAGCAAGTGCTGTTTAGCGAGTACCTACGGAGGCCGAGCACGGCACACGAGAATTGGAACGTGGCCAGCACCACGCCCGAACGCATTTGTCTCCCCAGTGCTGATGTTTACCCAACACACCAGGTGCTCATTTAATACCGAGTTGACCTGGAGGTGGCCCAGGACCGGTTCAGATACATGGCCATTGGTGTTGGTGGCCCGGAGCGGGAACCGCTAACCGCTACGCCACCGCTCAACAACAACAACAACCGCCATCCGCCACTAAGTGGCGGTGACGTCACCACGACGCTTGTGCCAGGCTATGTGCATCTTGAGGCCACGTGAAGTGTCACGGGGCAGACCCAGGTGCCACGGGTCGACTGACTGATATGAGTGGCTGATGCACCACCTGTGCCCCCTACTGGGACAACTTGCTGTGCTTTATCCACCCGGCGCTCCGCTCGTTGTTGTGAGCGTCGCTCCTCCGCCCTCCGTTGTTGTTGGAGGGCGACTGCCTCCAACTTCCCAGTAGCGTCCTTCACGAGCCTCCTCCACAGAGGCCGATCTTGACACTGCTGGTACCAGTCTTCGGCAAGATCACTCAGCTCCAAAAGCCGTTTAGGCATGCGGTTACTTGGCATGCGGGCTACATGGCCCAGCCAACGCAGCCTTGTCTGCCGGAAGAGCTGACCGATGGGACTTTGTCCAGATCTTTCAAGGATTTGTGAGCTCCTCACACAATCCAGCCTGGTTAAACCCAGGATGGATCGTAGGCAGGCCAGCCTAAATGTTTCTAACCGGCGAAGATGTTCCATTAGGGGGGGGTCCACGTTTCGCAAGCGTAGAGAAGGGAAGGAATGACTGTGGCCGAGAAGACCTGAAGCTTCGTGCGGAGCGACAGACCAGGTAGCTTCCACACAACGTTATGCAAACGATGAAAAGATATTGCCGCTAGACTGATTCGGAGTGAGACCTCTGCTGTTAAACCGGAGCCGGTCATAAGCACACTGCCCAGATATGGGAAACTCTCCACTCTCTCCACAACTGCCCCATCACCAATTGGGAGTTGTGGGAGTGGAGTGTCCGATGGTACAAAATACCCTGGCAGGTGCTTAGTTTCGGTGGTGCTGATGGTAAGGCCCCACCTCTTAGTGGCAAGCTCCAGGTTTAGCAGCAGCGCCTCCAACTCCTCCTCTGAGTGAGCAGCGATTACCAGATCATCGACATACAAAACATGGTTGAGCAATAGGGAGCCATCCCTTGACCCCACCCGGGCATCGATCAGCCTCCCATTGTATCTGTACCAGATATAAATTCCTCCGGTACAGTTATTGAAGGCCTCACGAACTAGTGTTCAAAATAGATGTTAAATAATGTGGGTGCCAGAGGACATCCCTGTCGCACCCCAAGGTGTATAGGGAATGGCTCCGACTCCCGGCCACGTAGTTTTACCCGGGCCCGCTCACCACAAACACACACACAACACACAAACACACACACAACACACAAACACACACACAACACACACACAACACACACACAAACACACACACACACAACACACAAACACACAAACACAAACACACACACAACACACAAACACACACACAACACACACACAGCACACAAACACACACAAACACACACAACACACAAACACACACACACCACACAAACACACACACACCACACACACACAAACACACAACACACACAAACACACACACACAAACACACAACACACACACACACAAACACACACACACAACACACACACACACAACACACACACGCCTCGTGAGTCGCTTGTGCGGAGGAAGACGCGGCGACTGCCACGAGGCGCTGGGTGGCCCTCGAAATCAAATCAGCAGTCGTCTCGGTCGGGCCCTGGAAGGGGGGGGGTCAACCACTATCCACGGTTATTACAGCTGCAGTCCACGGGGTGGTGGGGTGAGGGCTTATGGGAGTGGGGGGTTTGTGTGTCTCTCTCCCCGTGGTCATGTGGATTTTTCTCCGGGTCCTCCGGTTTTTTTTCACCCTCCACATTCAGAATGAACGTCACGCGCTCGGAGTGTTTGGCAACGACACATTATTTCCACGCGATGACGACGAGACACGTCGCTGAGCATCATTCGTGGCCAGGTCGTTTCTGAACAAGAAACGCACAGCTCGGTGGGCCTTCACCTGGTAACTGTCGCACTCCAGGGAGTTGTTTTTTAGTGCAGATTTATCCACAGACGGTGCCGACTGCATGCCAATTAAATCCCCCACCTCCCCCCGGTCTCCAAGACACGCGGCATCACTTGTGTGCTCGGGGTGATGATGATGGTGATGATGATGCATTCAGGATGACAGTATTACCATACGGAGGAGGATTGGGGTGGGGTGGATGGGGAGGCGTTTAACAATAGAGACTGATGCGAGGCGATTCGCACACGCGTTGTTTGTTGATGCTAATTGGGCCACGGCGAGAGAGCCGGGGCATCGGCGCAAGGGGGGGGGTAGCAGCAGGCTGACGGCGGCGAAACCTTGCGGGAGAAAGATCCCCACGCGTGCGACCTTTGGGTTACAATCACCGCGCCACGTCACGCGGGCGGCTTTCTTCACGCGGCGTCTCCAACGAGGAGGGCCTGCCACACCTCCCCGGGGCCGCTGCGTACAGAAGCTGCGTTTATGTTATCGCGAAATATATACATAGAGAGAAAGAGAGAGAGAGGCGGTGAGTCATAGGCAGAGAGGGGTGGGGGAGGGAAAACGAGGTCTTGGGCGAGGACTTAACGGAGCGGGGAGTCGTCAGTACGGGTCGCTGGTGGTGGGTGGAGCGCTTTGAGTAAAATGCAAAAGCGCCGCTCGGCTGAAATCTATTGCGGGTTCTCTGTTGCTGCTGCTGCTTAGCGATGGGCCGTGCAACACAGTTCCATCAGTCACTCCCAGAGTGCTCTTCTTCCTTCCTTCCCCTCCTTCCCTCCCCCCTCTCACGCCTTCTAACTCGTTTCCCGGAATCATCTCCCTGTCCGCGTGCGTTCTGCGAAGAGCACAACACAGGGACCGCGCCGCGGCCCTCCATCCTCGTCTGTGCACGATGTCGCCACTGTGGAGGGAGTCTCTCAATCTTAGCGTGGCCCACCAACCCCAGCCTCCACAGTTGCTGGATTACAGGCGCGCAGTGCTGCCGCGGAACGGACACATTTATCTGATCAGTCAGCCTCTGGGTGTATTATCGGAACTGGGCAGCTTCCTGTCATGCAAGTGAATCTGCAAGGAAATGAAAGCCCGCCGGTGGTTATGGTGGCGGCTATGCACGTGGCCTCTCATCCAGCACTGTGCAGGCAGCGAGGGTTGGTGGATCACACAGAGGTTCCGAAACTCCGTTCCTGCGGGAGCGTCCGGGAGGTTGCCGTACCCTAGCTCGCCAGGAGGAGGCGGTACAGCAAGTGGACTGAACGCCATCTGTTTCCATCTGTACGGGCATTGAGTGTTGCTCCATCACGCAAAGCGTGGGGTTTTCCGCGGGAGTTCCAGCTTCCTCCCACTTGAACAAAGTGGGAGGAAAGAGGCCGTCGAGCAAAGGCGGTGGTCGCCGCATCGCGCCCTTTCAGGTGCGCTTCCGCGGCCGTCTGGAACGCTCTTCCTTCCGATATTAGGAAGCCACTGGAGTTGTGCCCTTTTAAATAATCTAGATTGAAAACTAATTTATTTTAGAACTGCTTTTTGTGTTTAGTGCGTTGTCCTTCACCCGCACCTTCGATTAGCACGGTTGGTTACATACGGTGCAAAAGAAGTTCAACGTACAGTACATACATGCTCGAATAATAAACGCAACTCATCATTAATTGGCTGCATCAGGACCCTCCTGAAAAGGGGTCCTACGACTGAGTGTGGCTCTCCTCGATAAGTGAATTAATAAGTGACGATAAATGCATTGACACAATACCGGTCCCGGATCTCTGTGCAAATGAAACTCCTGCCACCCGAACAACAGACGCAATTTTTTTAAGGATGGCTGGCAACCCCCCCCACGTGCTGTTAGCGTCTTTAAGAAACGAACTGAACTATTGGGGGGCACCGCGACGAACAACACGGAGTTTTCTCTCGAGCGTCGTGGAGGGCGACGCGCAACGCACAGACCACAGACGGTGCCAGCGGCCGTGAGGTCGCGCGCGCACACAGAGGGCCACGTGTGAGATCCCCTGGCGCGTCGTCTTCACGGAAGGTAACGTGGACACAGAGACGATTCCGGGAAAAAGACTCACTCACTCACGTGCGAGCGAGCGTGAGTGAGTGTGGGAGGGATGGAGGGAGGGCTCCATGAGTGAATGGCGGAACTGTACTCGGGATTATAATGGAACGGCAATCGCAGCAGCAGCAGCAGCGGCGGCATCAACAGCAGCAGCAGAGTAACCGCAGTAGGATTGTGCAAAGCGGCGCTTTTGCATATTTGGAGGGAGACTTTATTCGTCCGAGTCAGAGCGGCGCGCGTGACGCATTGCGAAAGCACGTGCGCGACTCGGCAGGCTCTACGATCGCCGCGTGCGATCCGTCATCCCCGCAGAGAGCAACACGCACCAGGGTCCCTTGCCTCGAGACAACTGGCAGTCCACCTGCGGTATTGGGTACAGCAAGCCGGACGGACTCAGCCGATGAGAACCTGAATGTCCAATCCTTATCTGGAGACGTCTGGCAGTTGACCAGCATTTGTTCCAGCAAGCCGGACTGCTGATGAGGTATTGAATGTCGAAACCAGCCCTTGCCTATCCACATCTGGAATTTCGCCTCCAGCATTTGTTCCAGCAAGCCGGACTGCTGATGAGGTATTGAATGTCGAAACCAGCCCTTGCCTATCCACATCTGGAATTTCGCCTCCAGCATTTGTTCAAGCAAGTCGAACTGCTGATGAGACACCCAATGTCGAGTGTACTTGTGTCCAACACAATGCTGCTGAAATGCTGTACTTTCTCGACGTCGCGTGGCTGACGGGATGCGTAAAAATATCGTCGTATTTGTTGTTGTTGCGTGGAGGGACAGGCACGTGAAGGGGGAGTGTGTCCGCTTGTTTATGTTGAGACACAGATGCCAAGGGGCACTTACACGGCTGCCCCGCCTCCGGTGAGCACGGTTGGCTACGTGCAATGTGAAAGATGCTCAACATACACGAACGTGCACGGGAGGTCGCAAAGTCCAACGGCCTTCCGCGAAACAAGGAAGAAAATTCGTGCAAATGCACGGAGCAAACAACTGCAGGGCCACGCCTTTGCCATGGAACCGGTTGTAAAGTGTCGCGGCTGGACAGCTGCATCGCAGCAGTGTGAGAGGTCGACACACCTTCGGGAGGTCTTCAATCCAGCAGTGAATTGTTTTATTTTATTTAGCGGATGCTATTTCACGCGACTTCCCACAGTCAAAACACCGGAAACATTGACAAAAACACATTCCTGCGGAGGGAGCTGGTAGGAACGTTGGGTTGCTCGGTCAATGGCCAGGGTCAACGGCGGCGTGCTGTATTCCGCAAATATGCCCGACTGTGAGGGCGGGCACAAGCCGGCGTGAGTAGGTTAAACGTTGAGTTTTATAAGGGCACCGCGGGGTGACCAGCCCCTCCCCACCCAGCCCCACCCTCCCCACCCAGCCCCTCCCTACCCAGCCCCTCCCCACCCTCCCCTCCCCTCCCCACCCTCCCCTCCCCTCCCCACCCAGCCCTTCCCCACCCTCCACCCCCCACCCAGCCCCACCCTCCCCACCCTCCCCTCCCCATCCAGCCTCTCCCTGCACGACGGACACAATAATCCCCTGTGGGCTGGTGCAACCAGGAGGTTCCTACCAGTATAAATATATAGAGATAAACACATGCTCTGTTAGTGGAGAGTCAGCCCCCCACATAGCCACGGCGGCACTGTGCAGCCTCCTCCTCCAGCACGTGCAGGGCAACCAGTCTGCCCGGCACCCTTGACGAACTTTACGGCCACAGGCCATACGCGCCGTGGTCTCCTGCTCCCCGCATTCACACAGCGGGGCTGTCACGGAGTATGCCCCATCGTCGTTGGGAAGCAGCACACGCTCCCTGATCACGCAGGGAGCGGTTTAAACCGCGCCCACTGGCGCCCTGGGAGATCGAAGCCAGGCATCTGGGCGGATTGCATCGCTTACGGCAGGCATGTCCAAAGTCCGGCCCGCGGTCAGATTTCATACGGCCCGCAGCTTCGGTCTTATAATGTGTTATTTATGGCTCGCTAGCTCTGTCAGAATAAATAAATCATAACATTTTAAAGATGTAATTCCTCCTTTCACCATGCGGTGGCAGCACCATTCTAATGCTATCTGGCTCTGCATCCGTGCCGCGAAACCTTCTCGAATAATTTCTGCCATGGCGATTGCAAAAAAAAAGAGAAAAGTTGACAGTGAGGGCCGCCGCTTTCAGGAGCAGTGGGAATTACAATACTTCTTCACTGAAAATCGAGGCAATTGTGTTTGTCTAATTTGTAAAGAGACGGTTGCCTTGTTTAAGGATTTCAACGTAAAGAGACACTACGAGACTAAACATGCTACAACATACGACAAGCTAACAGAGAGTGACCGCGCTGAAAAAGTGAAGCAACTCCAAGCTGCTCTGGTATCGCGACAGCGATTCTTCACGCGGGCCTGTGAGTCAAAGGAAAACATCACCAAAGCCAGCTACGAAGTGGCCATGTTAATAGCTAAACATGGCAAACATTTTACTGAAGGTGCGTTTATCAAAGACTGTGTCATGAAAATGGTGGAGAACATTTGCCCCGAGAAGAAGCAAGAATTTATGAATGTTTGCCTGGCACGCCACACTGTGGCATGGAGAGTTGAGGACATATCGTCAGATATTCAGAGACAACTGGGGGATAGGGGAGTGGCTTTTGATTATTTCTAATTAGCCTGCGATGAAAGCACCGATGCATCTGACACTGCACAACTACTTATTTTTTTAAGAGGAGTTGATGACAACATGAACGTGACAGAGGAGCTGCTTGACCTCAAAAGCCTTAAAGGGCAAACCAGAGGAACAGATTTATTCGTTTCTGTTTGTGAAGCTGTTGATGATATGAAACTACCATGGAGTAACGTTTCTGGGATCATTACCGATGGTGCGCCTGCCATGGCTGGTGAGCGAAGTGGATTGTCCACACTGATCTGCAATAAAGTCAGCGAAGAAGCAGGTAACGCTATTAAACTTCACTGTATCATTCACCAGCAGGCTCTCTGCGCCAAACATCTCAAATTTGTCGATGTTATGAAACCAGTGGCAAAGGCAATCAATTCTATTCGCTCTAAAGCTCTATACCACCGACAGTTGCAGCAGTTCTTGCGTGACATCCAGGCTGAATACGGTGACGTAATATATCACAACGATGTGAGGTGGCTAAGTCGGGGGTCCGCACTGCAGCGATTTTTCTCTCTCAAAGAGGAAATTGGACATTTTTTGTGTGAGAAGGGACAACCAATGGAAGAACTGTCCGATCCTGTATGGCTGCAAATCTGGCTTTTTTGGTTGACATAACGAAGCATCTGAATGCGCTGAATGTTAATCTTCAAGGGAAAGATGCAGTGGTGAGCCAGCTATACGCTCACATCAAGGCCTTTGGAACCAAACTGCAACTTTTCCAAAGACACTTGTCCCAAACAGAGCCCTGCACCGCGCACTTCCCAGCTTTAAAAGAGGTCATTGACAGTTTCCCACAGAACATCGGTGCGCAAATGAAGATTTATGCAACAGCTATCGCATCTCTTTCTGTGGAATTTAACAAACGCTTTCGGGACTTTGCAGTTATTGAAAAGGACATGTTGCTTTTCTCTTCTCCCTTCTCCGTGGACCCTGATGATGCTCCTCCACAGCTGCGGCTGGAGCTCATTGAGCTGCAGTGTGACGATGAGTGCCGCGGAAAACACCAGCAGTGTTCTCTTGTTGACTTTTACCGGCAGCTGGACAAAATCAGGTATTTTCATATAACTTTTGTGGTTAAAAAAATGTCAGAAGGAACTATTGGTCCCCGGGCTTCTTCACTTTATCAAATTTGTCCCTCTTTGCAAAACGTTTGGACTCCCCGTAAGCCTTACGGGGACCTCGTTCGGCACTTTCACGGCTCTCCATTCGTCGCGCAAGTCAGTGCGGGCATCCCACGTGCACCGCTCTTCGGACTGTGGTATTGCCCGCACTGGGTGTCGGGAACTTCAGGCGCACCACGAGTGGTGGCTTGAAAATGTCGACATGAAGGGGTAACTCCGGTGCCGCGTGTACTTTGTCCAGCATCTTGGCCACTGCAGCTTCCCGTTGAATTTTTGTCGGGGGCATGTTGCACAGAACAGGCAGCCAACGGTAGTGGGGTTGTCCTTATTGCACCCGAGATGGTGCTCATGGTGACATTTAGCTGAGTGTCCGCCAATTCGGTGTGAGCAGATCGAGTCCACACGGGTGCGCAGTTATTCCGCTGCACAGCAGAACAGGGGCCAGGCCCTCCGTACGCGTCATGGCCGGGCACTGGCGCCCCACGATGAGCCAGCCAGCCGGGCCAGCCAGACGGTTCCGCAAGAGCAACTTGGCAGCGGTCTTTTTAAGGTGAGGACGGTGCGGTTCGTCAGGCTTCTGTCCAACGTCACAACCAAGGAACACCACCGGCTTTGGGTCAATGTCTTATTAAGTGGCCATGTAGGTGCACTTTGAACTCACGGGTGGCCCTGGTATTGTGCAGGTGAATCACACCACCACTTTCCCATTGACATTTTTCGTTGCTTCCTCTTAGTACCTTTCACGCGATGGTCAATGGTATAGTGTATAGCAGATTGTATAATAATAAATAGTATAAAGTGTAATGTTTAATATAATGTATAAGGTAATATATAGTATCGTAAATGTATAGTGAATATACAGAAGTGTGGTATACAGTAGGGTGGGTAGAATAATACATAGTGTAATATTACAATGTATAGTCACTCTAAGGTATAGGGTGGTGTATAGTAATGCAGTATATAATTTAATGTTGGGTTTGTCTATGGCAGCATATAGTACGGGGTAGACCCGTGTGATGTAAGAGAAAAAAGTTTAGCTGGAGGCATATAATATTTTTTGCGACATAGAATTGTAATGTGTAACTTACTGTTTGTAGCTCAGCTAATTGGAGAGTATATTTAGTATATTGATGATACTGATGTAGTTTAGATTTTAGTTTTTTACGTGGTGGCTTAACTGCTGCAGCTCCTTACTATTAAAATTCCTTCCCTTTATTAATGCTAACCCTACTCCCTCCCTTTGATGCTGCTAATCCTGCATACTGCGTAATGCACGGGCATAATATGACTTTGAAACCCCACCCACCTCCTACGCATTCCACAAGTAGTGACTAATCCCATATCTGCATTTCCCATAAATATGCTAAATTACTCTTGATATGCAAATTCCTTTGTCAAGGCGCCCCTTCCCCCCTCCAACCCAGCTTAAATATACGCTGCCAAGCCTGGTGGTGCCCATTCAGATGCTGTCTTTCCGACAGACCTGTTCTTCACCTGAGGACGGCTGCTTGCGTTGTGGCCGAAACGTCGTGAGAATAATTTTATAATGCTTTATTTTTATTATTTTATTATTTCCCTTATACGTGGTTTTACCGAAAGAACCAAGAATATGAGTGGATAAGTCGTTGATGTAAATGTTGACACACGTGTTGGGGCAAGAACAGACCCCTGATGCAGCCCGTTATTTTGCATCTTCAAGGAGCTGACCCTGTTGTTCATATACACTTTGAAGGAGCCATTTTTCTGAAATATCTCGATGGTGTTCACTTCTGAGTGTGGTAGGACTCGTGACAGCTTTAGCAGAAGTCCAGCGTGTGCCAGACCGTGGCATACGCTGCTGTGAGGTCCAGGAACACAGCAGCCCGTTTTGAGTCGCCACTGGAAGCCATTTTCAACATCCGTTGTCAGTGATAGGGCCTGGTCAGCCTGGTCGACGCTCAACACGTGAGTTGACAGCAGCGGGTGAGATGACTCCAGCGCCAATCGCTCCAAGAGCTTTGAGCACACACAGAGGCGAGATGGGTCGGTAACTTGAAGGGACATTTGGGTCCTTCCATGGCTTTGGGAGTGCGATGAATCTGGCCCTCATCCAAGTTTTGGGCAACTGGTGTTCTGATATGATTCGGGTGAAGAAACTTTCAAGCCAGTGCTGTGCATGGGATCCAAGTGGGTTGTTCATGGCTCATGATGATTATGCTGATGAAGATGATGATGGGAGTCCTGCAGTTTCACATTGATGCTTATATTTGTAGTGTATGGGTAGAGATTTGAGATCTGCACTGCTGTGCCTGATCCGCCTTTGCACGGCGAGTCAAACTTGCTCGCTCGTCAATTCCGCACTGCTCCTGAGCAGAGGCGTCTCGACACTTCTGGGCGAGTATTCCAGCAGCAGCAGATCTACTTGGTCTGAATTCGTACAACAACAACAATTAACCTCTTTGCGTTAACACGATCTCAACAGGGACAGAGTCAAATCTTGACTTAAAGCTTTCGTGGCTGCAGAAATTCATATTATTTGGGCCTTTCGGTAAAGGCGCGTAGATGGCTTTACCGAAAGACCCAAAGAATAGGGCCAGAGTCTTCATTATGCAGCAGCATTTTCCATCATAAGAGGAAGCAAATGGTAGAAAAAAACTCACCCACCGTATCCCATTGGGGCTGTTTGTTGTCGCCGTTGTATAGTATATCGTGTGTATATATATACACGTGTGTGAGAATAATTATTGGATTGAGATGGCAGTGGCTGCTATTTTCTCATTGCTGATTGTGGCTGGAGAGCACAGCTGCGTGTGCGCGCGAGCGCGGGAGAGAGTGCGAGCAGCCCAATTACTACCCGGCAGGGCCCACGCCGAGTGAGTGGCGTGGAGAGATGGAGCGAGGGAGAGACGAGGATGAGAGACGACGAGGTCAAGTGATGAGGATGAGAGAGATGTGGGGGGGGGGGGGTGGGGGGTGAGAGAGATGGGGAATGAGGTGAGGCTTGATGGAGAGTGATATCACGCGCAATCTTGGCCCGAACATCGCCCAAGCCCGCACGCCCCCACCGCTCCCCAACCGCTTCACCGAGCATTACTAACCGGAATGGTGAAGTATGGTCAAAAACTCTCCCATGACCGACATGGCATGGCCTTTATCCACTGGTGCATATAAAATGGCTGGAACAAAATGTTACATTTAATCATTCGATTTCAGTCAGTTCAGTGGTGGTGGTGTGAGCAGGGCACGTCGTGGCAACAAGGGACGAAGGCAGATCGTCAAGGATAATTTAAACCCAATTCAGCCCGTGCGCAGGAGGCCCTTCGGCGGATTATCGCCTCGCAAGACAGGGCGAGAAGGTGGCGTCAGCTTGGGGAGGCCTTCATCCAGCGGTGGATTGATCACGGCTGCTGATTTAGGTCAGGCGAGTGGCCTGCGCCGCATCGAGGCAGCACGGAGGAAGCTGCGCTGTGAGATGAAGCCATGGAGACGAGGTCGCGGAGTGGGGAGGGGGTGGAGGATTTGGGTGGGGGGGTGATGGGGGATGGTAAGGAGGGCCCCCCCCCCCACATCTGCACACAGCAAGCCCCCCAACCCCCGCCATCTCCGCTCACCCCGCCGAACAGAACACCCAGCAATTAAACGCAATCCCCCTGAGTGGGGGTGGGAGGGGGGGTGCGGCAGGGCCCATTTAAACTGGGTCTCTGGCCCTCCGCGAAATGACAGCCGCAGCGATGATAAATACCACGAGGATCCACGCGCACGGGCCCACGCCGTCTCTCTCCTCTCGCGATATCCGTCTCTCGCGGGCAACGCGCCTTCGCTTTGCGGCGTTGGGGTGTTTTTGTTGTTGTTGTTTGTTTGTTGCCCTTCCCCCCTCCCCCGCACCTCCGATTAGCACGGTTTAGCTATGTACGGTGCGAATGAAGTTCAACACACATTTCGGGTAAAAACCCCACTGGGAAATCAAATGTCGTTACTCCGAAGCGCTCTGGTTACCACAACAATAACAAACAAGACGACACACGGACAAAACGACCCACACACAACCGCGCACGGTCAAGTTACGCATGGCAATGC